>NC_134782.1:11235786-11243286 GCF_046742065.1 Oratosquilla oratoria
AGATTGGGTGAGTAGGGTGGTGGGATTGGGTGAGTAGGGTGGTGGGATTGGGTGAGTAGGGCGGTGGGATTGGGTGAGGAGGGTGGTGGAATTGGGTGAAGAGGGTGGTGGGATTGGGTGAGTAGGGTGGTGGGATTGGGTGAGTAGGGTGGTGGGATTGGGTGAGGAGGGTGGTGGGATTGGGTGAGTAGGGCGGTGGGATTGGGTGAGTAGGGTGGTGGGATTGGGTGAGGAGGGTAATGGGATTGGGTGAGGAGGGTGATGGGATTGGGTGAGGAGGGTGGTGGGATTTGATGTGTAGGGTGATGGGATTGGGTGAGTAGGGTGGTGGGATTGGGTGAGTAGGGTGGTGGGATTGGGTGAGTAGGGTGGTGGGATTGGGTGAGTAGGGTGGTGGGATTGGGTGAGTAGGGTGGTGGGATTGGGTGAGTAGGGTGGTGGGATTGGGTGGGTAGGGAATCAAGATTGGCTGTAATGATTAGGATGTAAATCTAGGGTAAAATATCGTCTAATTGATGCTAAACGAGATTATCAATTTATTTTCGGTCATGTACAGCATAATGTCATTCATAGCCTTCGGGCTGTTGTGGCAGAAGGGGATTGGCCGGGACTGAATTGAGAGTCGTGAGATCGTGAGGCTGGGAAACAACATCTCACTGTAAATAAGCATAAGCCAAGAGGCCCTTGGCTGTGGTGGAAGCCGCAACCTTTGCCCTGGGTGTATAGGCAGCCGGGGCACGTGGCAGGTAATGGTGACCTTTGGGGATGAAACTGGAAACTTGTTCGTTCGAGACGGAAGCCAAGCCAAGCCAAGCCAAGCCAAGCCAAGCCAAGCCAAGCCAAGCCAAGCCAAGCCAAGCCAAGCCAAGCCAAGCCAAGCCAAGCCAAGCCAAGCCAAGCCAAGCCAAGCCAAGCCAAGCCAAGCCAAGCCAAGCCAAGCCAAGCCAAGCCAAGCCAAGCCAAGCCAAGCCAAGCCAAGCCAAGCCAAGCCAAGCCAAGCCAAGCCAAGCCAAGCCAAGCCAAGCCAAGCCAAGCCAAGCCAAGCCAAGCCAAGCCAAGCCAAGCCAAGCCAAGCCAAGCCAAGCCAAGCCAAGCCAAGCCAAGCCAAGCCAAGCCAAGCCAAGCCAAGCCAAGCCAAGCCAAGCCAAGCCAAGCCAAGCCAAGCCAAGCCAAGCCAAGCCAAGCCATTCTATTCTATTCTATTCTATTCTATTCTATTCTATTCTATTCTATTCTATTCTATTCTATTCTATTCTATTCTATTCTATTCTATTCTATTCTATTCAATTCTATTCCATTCCATTCCATTCCATTCGTCGGTCATAACTAGCACCTCTGTCCTTGGGGACAATTTAAAGAGAGAGAGAGAGAGAGATTATCAGTTTCCTGCATTCATAAAATAATACTTCGTGAATCGGGTCCGTAGGGATGGCACTAAATTCTCCAAAATAGAGACAAAGATAAAAAGAAAAAACATGGACTGTTCATATATGTTTTTAAATCGCAGAATTGGTTAAACATTCATATGCCGGTATAGATTATATAGAAAACAAAAATTGAATGTAAGGAATATAGACAACTGAGAAATCACCAAAGTATATTCTCATCATACAAAATTATAATATTTAACAAAAGAAAAACGTAGTGAATCAGATTTATAAGGAAAAAAATGACTTGAAACTTGTGATTATCGGATTTGTCTCTATTTTTCTGAATCTTTAGGTTTGCAAAATCATCGCTAGATTATTCATATATATTTTTCCTTTTCCTTTGCTTTAAAAGAGGAAAAGATGGTGTATCAGTTTTGCAAAAAAAGAAAAAAAAGAAAAAGAAAAAAAAATGCTTTTTGCATAACAAGAGGCGATTATCGGGTCTCCTTCGATAAACGCCCAGAGAGTTGTTCATGTGCTTGATGGGATCAGCCCGCGCCTGCGAGATTAAACGTATTTGGCTAAGGAGGCACTCGCTCTCTCTCACTCTCTCATTATCTCTATCTTGCTCTCTGTCGCTCTCTCTCTCTCTCTCGCTCTCTCTCTCTCTCGCTCTCGATCTCTCTCGCTCTCGATCTCTCTCGCTCTCGATCTCTCTCGCTCTCTCTCGCTTTCTCTATCTCTCGCTCTCTCTCGCTTTCTCTATCTCTCGCTCTCTCTCGCTTTCTCTATCTCTCGCTCTCTCTCGCTTTCTCTATCTCTCGCTCTCTCTCGCTTTCTCTATCTCTCGCTCTCTCTATCTCTCGCTTTCTCTATCTCTCGCTCTTTCTCGTTTTCTCTATCGCTCTCTCTCGTTCTCTCCCTCGCTCTCTCTCTCTCGCTTTCTCTCTCTCGCTTTCTCTATCTCCCGCTCTCTCTCGCTTTATCTCTCACTCTATCTCTCTCGCTTTCTCTATCTTTTACTATATATCTCGTTCTATCTTTCGTTCTATCTCTCGTTCTGTCTCTCATTCTATATATCGTTCTTTATCTCGTTCTATCTCTCACTCTATCTCTCACTCTGTTTCTCGCTCTATCTCTCTCCCCCTCTCACCTCTCGCCTCTCACACTCTCTTTCTCTCCCTCAGCCTCTCTCTCCTTTCGTTCTCACTCTCACTGTAGCGGGTTTAATCCCTCAATAAGCTAACTTGCTTCACTGATTTTACTCTATGGAATCTATTTATTTGTTCATATGTTTTCTTATTGACTCATTCGATTAATTGATTAATTAATTATTCATTTGTTAATTAATCTATTTGTTCTTTTTTGATCTGTTTGTTTCTATTCTATTCGTTGTTTCTTTCAACAATTTGTCTATTTATCTATTTATTTATTTATTTTTGTCAGAAGCTGGAAACCAGAAGTTGTATTTTGGTTTTCGGAGTCTGTAGGGGGTTGAAGATTGACGGAACTTCGATGTTGAAGAACAGGATTAGAAGTTGGAGATTGGAGGTTGGAGGTTGGAGATTGGAGGTTGGATGATGGACGTTGGATGTTGAAGGTCGATGTTAATGGATGGAGGATGGATATTGATAATATGTCTACTGGACATTGACACTATGCGATGTTGGGGTTGAGCATCTGAGGTAAGAAAATAGTGTATCTTGGAGGTTGAAGGCTGATACATTATAATGCTGGGGAAGGTAGTGTTGGGGTTTTGAGGGGGAATGATTCAAATTTTGGGATTTTGGAGGTCGCGCCGCTCCATCTTGGAGGTGCATACTGTTGGAGGTTGGTGCTATGTGGAATTGCAATGGAAATGCTATAAATCAAAGTATTATTATAATTACTATTAATATCATCATGATCATGACCATCATGATGATCACCACCGTGATCACCATCATCATCATCGTCGCCGCTGCTACTGTTGAGATTAATATTTGTGTATTATTATTTCATTATTTTATCATTTCATTATCTTATATCACTATTTTTGTATATTTGTTTATATATTTATCGATTATGTTTTGCGTCGGAGATTTAATGTTCAGAGATGACCCCAAGGGTGCAGGAAGGGAGAAGACGGGGGGGGGGGGGGAGGTAGCTCTGTGGAGGGTTACCGAGGGGTGGTGGAGGTGGCTTTCTGTTGCCCACTCACTCCGTAATTGAAATGCTACCGGCCACTGAGCGAACTATCACTTACCCAGTCATGTTTGGATTTTTTTTTTTCTTCCTATGAGAAGAAAAACTTCCATAAACAGGAAATTGCACGCGTGTTCAAATGTCTGAGTAACAGAAAGTACACGTATACACACACACACACACACACACACACACACAAACACACAGACAGAGTGAATAAATATAAATAAATACACGCCCACAGACGCACAATCATGTCATCCTTTCAGCTGAATAAAATCCCCCGTAATGGACAAGATAAAGGATAATAATTCATGATAATCTTCAATATGTATGTCACTCTACAGTCTAGTAAGATCGATCTTGGCTTATCAAAATCCTCCTTTAGTTATAACAATAGATTCTAACACGTGTTCCACCAAGTTTCATTAAAAGTGTGGGAGGTAGATGGAGACTCGAACTCTTGTGGTTTCTTTTCGAAATGGGATCTACGGTTTTCAGTGACCTGTGAAGACATCTTCCCCCCCACCCCCCACCCCCCGGACTCGCAAGAGGGGAGAAGCTAAATACAGTGAGGGGGGGGGAACAAAAACTCTTTTGTCTTCCTCAAATGGGCAAAATAAACCCTTGGGTCAGCTCAGGGATTGGCATGGACCTCCCCTACTGCCCTTGCCCCTGCCCCTGCTCCCCACCCCTTCCTTCCCCTCCCCTCCAACCCTCCCCTCTTCTCCCACTTCCCCTTTCCCTTTCCACCTCCCCTTTCCTTCCCCTTTTCCTTTCCACCTCCCCTTTCCTTCCCCTTTCCCTTTCCACCTCCCCTTTCCTTCCCCTTCCCCTCCCCCTTCCACTTCCCCTTCCTTTCCCCTCCCCCTCCCCTTCCTTTCCCCTCCCCCTCCCCTTCCTTTCCCCTCCCCTTCCCCTTCCTTTCCCCTCCCCTTCCCCTTCCTTTCCCCTCCCCTTCCCCTTCCTTTCCCCTCCCCCTTTCCCTTTCCCCTCCCCTCCCCCTTCCTTTCCTTCCCCCTCCCCCTTTCCTTCCTCCTCCCCCTTCCTTTCCTTCCTCCTCCCCCTTTCCTTTCCCCTCCCCTTTTCCTTCCTTTCCCCTCCCCCTCCCCCTTCCTTTCCCCTCCCCCCTCCCCCTTCCTCTCCCCCTTCCCCTCCCCCTCCTACCCCTTCCTCTCCCCTCCCCTACCCCTCCCCCTTCCCCTTCCTTTCCCCTCCCCTTCCCCTTTCCTTCCCCCTCCCCCCTTCCCCTTTCCTTCAGCCTCTCCTCCCCCCTTCCCCTCTGCCTCTCCTCCCCCCTTCCCCTCTCACCTCCCCTCCCACCTTCCTTTCCCCCTTCCCTCCCTTCCTACTTTCACATACCTACCCTTTTCTTATCACTATCACCCTCTCCCTATCCCCTCTCCCTTCCCCCTCTCCCTTCCCCCTCTCCCTTCCCCCTCTCCCTTCCCCCTCTCCCTTCCCCCTCTCCCTTCCCCCTCTCCCTTCCCCCTCTCCCTTCCCCCTCTCCCTTCCCCCTCTCCCTTCCCCCTCTCCCTTACACTTCCCCCTTCCCCCTCTCCCCACTCTCCCCACTCTCCCTTCCCACTCTCCCCATTCTCCCTTTCCCCTCTCCCTTCCCTCTCTCCCTTCCCCCTCTCCCTTTCCCCTCTCCCTTTCCCCTCTCCCTTTCCCCTCTCCCTTTCCCCTCTCCCTTTCCCCTCTCCCTTTCCCCTCTCCCTTTCCCCTCTCCCTTTCCCCTCTCCCTTTCCCCTCTCCCTTTCCCCTCTCCCTTACCCCTCTCCCCACTCTCCCTTCCCACTCTCCCCACTCTCCCTTCCCACTCTCCCTTCCCACTCTCCCTTCCCACTCTCCCTTCCCACTCTCCCTTCCCCCTCTCCCTTCCCCCTCTCCCTTCCCCCCTCTCCCTTCCCCCTCTCCCTTCCCCCTCTCCCTTCCCCCTCTCCCTTCCCCCTCTCCCTTCACTCCCTTTCCCTAACCCTCCCCTTGCTTCCTTTCATCCACCCCCACGATTTTTTTAAACATCTTCCAACATGGTGCAGAATTCCTGAAAGTGCTTCTGTTATCCGGACTTCATTCTAAATTTCGTAATTTTTGTTTTCCGAATGCTGGACATTAAATGACAGATTCTCAAGAGAGAGAACTATCTGTAAATGCGTCATGAACTCATCATTGGAAAATTAGTCTTAAGTTTTACAAAATTTTTGTTCTTACAAAATGCGGTTGTGGCACAGTAAGAGAGTTGTAGTAAGAAGATAAAACGTTGCAATGTTTTATATGCCTGCGGGACCACCTTTGCCTTCAGTTGTAGGACAGCCTGTCTGTGGTACTTTGGGACTCACGAGAAAGGGATTAAGCCCGCTGACGTACCCGGGACCATATTTGGAAAAGAAAAGAAGAAAAAATCTCGCAGCAAATATCGAAAGAGTTGAGGTTGCTTACCTTAGAAGTCAATAAATGACAACAAATATATATATATATATATATAAATAATATATATATATATATATAGATATATATAATGTGTATATATATATATATATATGTATATATATATATAGTATATATATATATATATATATATATATATATATATATATAAAGAAATAGAAAAGATAGATAAGAAAGACATAAGGTACTGACCCACAATGTAATTTTAGCAGTCTGTACATAAATATAAATTATCTAACACTATTACATGCAAGCCTCTCACAAGAAAATTTAGGCCTTTCGTTGACTACCTAATTTGTTTTTATTTTCCAGTACTTTACAAAATTTGTGGTATAGTAGTGTTAATCTATTGTTGAAAGTGATTCTTATTTAAATTTTTGTTTAAAGTTTAAAATCTTACACCAGATATTTCTGATTTCCAAATTTCAAGTAACGTGTATATATATATATATATATATATATATATATGTATATATATATTATACATACATCCACATAAATATGCGTACATACACACACACACACACACAAACATGTATATATATATATATAATATATATGTATGTATATGCATGTATGTATATATATATATGTATATATAATATATGCGTGTGTGTGTGTGTGTGTGTATGTGTGACGGAGAAAGTGAAAAGTACCGTACTCAGAAACAGGTAATTAATCTCGACGTTTCGAACCCTGTCCGGGATCGTCCTGAGGGGTTACAATGGCGAGGCAGTTAATCCTCCTTTATATACAAAAAGCAATACATGTGCACTTGGCGAGGTCATTATGCAGGCTGTTTATATCCTACTATCATAATTACCCAAGTGACCAAATATCTGGGATTTTGTCCTGACGTGGGTGTTATACACACGCACACACACACACACACACACACACACACACACACACACACACACACACACACACACACGCATATATATATATATATATATATATATATATATATATATATATGTTTGTATATATATATATATATATATAATTTACCCTTGTATATGTGTGTGTGTGTGTGTGTGTGTGTGTGTGTGTGTGTGTGTGTGTGTGTGACGGAGAAAGCGAAAAGTACCGTACTCAGAAACAGGTAATTAATACCGACGTTTCGAACCCTGTCCGGGGATCGTCCTCAGGGGTTACAATGGAGAGGCAGTTAATCCTCCGTTATATACGTTAAGTTTATACATACATTGAATAGTTCCCAGTGAACTGGGAACAACTCAGTTCGTTTATAAACTTTCCCACATGCACACACTAGCGATTGCACTATCATGGGGGAGGTGGGTTGAACGCAAAAATTCATGTATGTGTATGTAACTCGAGAATGCAAATATAAGAAACTTGTGCTCAACTTGTATCTCTCTTGATAGCGTAATGGGGTAAGTCACTGACACTTTGTCACGTCTGAGCTGAGTTCGAGTCCTCGGCTCGACTACGTTTCAATTTCCAACGTATGCTTCCCCATGAGTCTCGATTG
>NC_134782.1:11250786-11258286 GCF_046742065.1 Oratosquilla oratoria
CCACCCACTAACACCCAATTTCATCAGCCACTACCACCCACTTGGTAGCCAACGTACCACCTCATTGCCACACCACATACCACCACCACCACCACCACCACCACACACCACCACCACACGCAGCAGGAGCTCGATTGCCGAGAGAAGCCATGGCCTTTCCCGCTCTTAAGATAACGTCAGATATGGCAGAGTTGCACTCGATAAAAAACGTAATAGGGTTTATTAAAATTTGATCTCTATAAATTGAAAAGTAAATAAGGAAGATTTTTTTTTCTTGTCTTCGTAAGGTTTAAGCCTTTCATTTGATTCCCGAAATTGTAGTTTCACTTTTAGGTTTAATGCTCTCGTAAGGTTTTGTTGGAATTGCTTATGTATATTTGATGGTATATCTCTGTGTTAAGTGATTCAATTTTTGAAAGTATTTATAAGCAAATATAATGGTGCATTAGCAGAATTTATTGTTAGTCTGAGAGAAAGTTGTAAATATACATGTGTGTGTACATATATATATATATATATATATATATATATGTATGATATATTATGTATATGTATTTATATATGTATATAATATATTATGTATTATATATATATGTATATATATATTATATGTTATATGTATATATATGTATATATATATGTATATATATATATGTTATATATATGTATATAATATATATATATACAAAGTGTGTGTATGTGAATAATAAGAAGGAGATTTTCGGAAGGGCAGTGAATATGTGAATCAGATATTCACTATTCTTTTAACTAAGTAGAGAATGAGACGTGCGGTGATCATTAATCGAGAGGAAACGTATAAAATTTGAATGCATTTGATATGAATGGTGTAGGAGAGTGATAGACGGGGAACGATTAAATGTGATGAAGAGTACGTATAAAGCGAGGAAGGAGTACGTGTAGACAAGTTGAAGTGGTATAATATGAAGGGGCACATTTGGTATAGGAATGTATGATGTTTTCATGAACCAAAGTAAAAAAAGAAAAAATGGAGAGAGAGAGAGAGAGAAGCTGAAGTGTGGAAAGGAAAGGTTATAAATGAACTTGCTTCAGCTGAAACTTTCACAAAATAATTTCTCTTAAACAAACTTAAATTACTTTGGAAATAGAGTATAGAAAAAAGAAGTATCATCGAAGATCTTTACGAAGAAGTACTAGCGTCCCGAAGACTAATGTTTATATATATGTTGAAGTATTTCACTTATATGTATATGTATATGTGTATATATATATATATATATATATATATATATATATATATATATATATATATATATATATAATATGTATCTATATACATGTGATGTACATGTATATATGTTTATATAATGATAGTAGACCTCCCGCATCTTGTTTGCCTAGAATGGAGTATTACAAGTATTAGAGGGACCATATATACATGTTACAGGGAATATTAATCACTCATACCTGTATATATGTATGTATATATAATGATAGTAGACCTCCCGCATCTTGTTTGCCTAGAATGGAGAGTGTTACTAGTATTAGAGGGACCATATATACATGTTACAGGGAATATTAATCACTCATACCTTCACAAATAAAGTGTTGCTTATTGCTGGGTACCTTGTGATTGGTATGCAAATGCACGGTTACTCTATGTCTTTGGTTTATAAGACGTCGTGCCTCCTGCCAATAGACTGGATAAGGATCAATGTGATATGTGGACTCTCTTTTCTCATGTCCACACCGTAGACTTGAGGTTCTAGACACATAGTGTAGTGTAGTCTTAGTATTTAGTAGCCGCCAAAAATGAAATAAGGTAATATAAAATTAGAATAAAATAAAATAAACCAATGGGGGAAACTCGTAAATGATGTCAAGAAATAAACTAAGAGTCTTGTCTACTTGTGATAATGAAACTGGCAATTTCGGTGGGTTCTTTACTCATGTGTAGATTAAGACACTTTCGACACATGAACATTCCTACAGTTCGATTATTTTGTACTTACCTTATTTCCTACCCCTTTCCCCATCCACCCAGCAAGCTGTACTTTTCAACATACTTTCTCCTTGAGACTGATTAATCTTTACCATTTTCCTTTCCCTTTCTTTCAGACTTTACTTTCAAGAGGCTATTGAGCAACTTTTCCCTTTGTCCTTTCGTTATAGTCTTTCTCCTTACAGCTCCTTCCTAAGCCCTGTAAAGAATCTGACCCACACTATAGTTCATATCAACAAGGGGGAAGATTTTCTACGTTACTATGCTCATTCTTATTTCTTATTTAGCATGTTTTATTGAACTGTAGTTCATTAAAAAATAATAATAATAACACTAATAATAATAATAATGATAATGATAATGATAATGATAATAATGATAATGATGATGACGATAGTGATGATGATGATGATAATGATAATAAAATCAAGCCACCGGCTGCGCCTGTTCCTACTTCTCAGGGACTCGGCCCTCGGCCCTTATTCAATATCTACAAAATAAAAATAGAACTTTTCTCTCCTTTTCTCACCCACTTGTCTTTAGGAAGACTAAAGATAACCAATAAGTGGGCAAAATAGATTTTACCACTATATTGACAAAATGTCACAATTTGCTTATTTTACAAATTGAGGTTTTTGAAATTTTATCTTTCACATATACTAAGACTTTTTTATGAAGAAAAATGGGATATGATAAAAACTATAGCATATTCAGACGTACAATTATAAACTAGAAATAAGATGAATGATATCCATCTCCTACCTAATCTCCCAACTTCTCTCTGTGAGTTACTCTTGGGGACTACAATTCGAATTCCTGCGCTTTCTATCTTTTGCCCACAGAGTATAATCTTTGTCACAACTTCTCATAGTCGCTTCCTGGTCATCATTCCGACTCCCTCTGTTGCCTCCCAAAATATTAGAGAACCTCGTCATGGTGTCTTAGGGATTACAATTCGAATTTCTGCGCTTTCTATCTCTTGCCCATAGAATAGATTCCCCTTCTTATGACTTCTCATAATCGCCTCCTTGACCATATTCTTAGTCCCTCTGTCGCTTCCTCAACTACCAGGTAACCCTAGTCATGATGTCTTCTTCTTTTCTCTCCCCGTTCCCTCCTTTCCCTTATTTAATCTCAAGCATTTGTATCTCAACTTGTACTTGAAAAAGCTGTAATAAGCGAAACGTCGTACAAATAAAGGCTCCGTCCTCCTATGGTGTTTAACTCGTCAATGTCTTCTTTTCTAGTCTTAGGTTCTATATTAGGTAACAGTTTGGACCCTGTTTGCTGTGCCTCTACACCATAACGTAGAGTCAGTAACATCCCCATAAACTAAGTCGCCCCTTGGCTGAATAAAATCTTGTCTTTCAACAAAATATATAAAAAATTGTAGAGTAGTTAGCACAAAATCACTAATGCGCTGAATGGCGCTTGGCCTTCAAGCCAAAAACTCCATAAATCAATCAACAAAATCTCTAACTAGCTTTTAGGAAGGTTTATCTCTCAAAGGCTTAAGGAATATTGATTTAGTTTCGGAAACGATTGTGTAAGTGTAATGAACTCGCTTCCGATTGTGGCGTACCTTGAGGAATTCGTCCTGGCCATGCAAGATTATTTTATTTGGCTGTTGGATAGAAGCACTGGAATACAACACAACAAAAACACCAATAGTAACAACAACAACAGCAATAGGTTGGCTATGGTAAAATCGTAAATGACTGTTGACTGTGAAGAACTCTTCAGTCTAATACGTTATCCCTTTCACTGAAGAACAGTTTCATTTAGTTGAATAAGATCCACCGACAGCAGCGTTCTCCTCGACCTAACACTAGACGAGTCTTTCTAGATGAGGCGCAAATCAACGACTAAATTATCTAGTTATTACTCGACTGACGTCTGCGGCTCCTAGATTTGCAACACGGGTTTCTCCCTTGGCGAATACTAAATGATTCTAGAAGAACAGATCGGTCTTCCTTCTAGATGGTTTACCTTCTAGTTTTCATTTTAGTTCATGTGAGATGAATCTATGCGGCCAAGGAACAAGAAGTAAACTAAGGAACTAACAAAGGAAGCCTTGTAAGCGCTCTCCAACAAGGGACTCGGAATCCAAGATGGAGAGTTTTGGAATGTGGCCGCCTGGCGCCTGTTGAGGTAGTTAGTAGTCGTAGTGATAACGCGAGGTAGTTAGTAGTCGGAGCGATAGCGGGAGATGTGTGTGTGTTGGGAAGTGGGGAATTGCAGGGTAGTTTTCAGAGGTAGTTCCTACAGTATGGGCATGATGAGTGCTTTGACTGGATCGAATGAACCGATTTATTGCTGGTAAGAGGAGTCCCACAAGGAGTTGTATTGGGCCTCTTATCTTTAAGCTGGGTTTTGGAATTACCAATTGGGATTAGCAATTGTGTGTGTGTGCTATGTGTGTGTGTGTGTGTGTGTGTGTGTGTGTGTGTGTGTGTGTGTGTGTGTGTGTGTGTGTGTGTGTGTGTGTGCTATGTGTGTGTGTGTGTGTGTGTGTGTGCGTGTGTGTGTGCTCTGTGTGTGTATGTGTTGTGTGTGGTCAGGTTCAATTTCTGTAAATATCGCTGGCTTTGGCTTGTTAATACCCCAATACTCAATTTTAGTTCGGTGACATATTTATTTGCATCTTCTCAGGAGAAGCTATTTATGCGCCATTAGTGTACCTTTTAAAGCACATTTGCGTGCATTTGGGCTCTAGTATAGATAGAGGCTTACTACGAGACAGGCATACTTGGATACAGATCATATAGATACAGAGAAGAGGAAATAGTACAGTCATATATCATAAACAATTTCGAAGCAAAATTTGGCCACCGAAAACACACACATACGCGCGCACACACACTCATACACACACACACACACACACACACACACACACACACACACACACACACACACACACACACACACACACACGCAGTCATATTTCATCGTCGTATCTGATACCCCATGGAAACAGAGAGTAATTTCAGCCGATTTATGCATTCCGATCACAGATCAATAGAGGCGAGAGCTCCGACGGCGCACAGCCACACTCTTCCTTCTCCTTTTATGTGTTCACCACACGAGAACTGTGTCCGGATGCGTGGAACAAAGCTATCGGTGTCGAGATGTCTGTTCAGGTTGGATGACATACAAGGATGAAGTGTTTCGGACACGTCAGGGGGTTGTCTGGGGTCGATTAGATGCAAAGGTGAAGTCGACTGTTCGGATTTGTTTGTAGGGTCGTTGTCTGTCGTCGTCGTCGTTGTTGTCGTCTTTGGTGGTGGTGCTCTTGTTGACACCGTAGTCTTGTTCTTTGTCGTCGTCAGCGTCGTCGTCATCGTCGTCGTCGTCATCATCGTCGTCGTCGTCGTCATCGTCCTTGTCGTCATTTCCATTTTCGTCTTCATCGTTTAGGTCGTCCTCATCGTCGTCGTTATATTTGCGATATTGTCTATCCTAGTCGTTCTTGTCGTGCACATTTTTCTTGTCTACGTTGTCAGAATCTTAATTTTAGTCATTATCTTTATTTTTGCAATCACTTATTTGCGGCAAATTAAGCCACGCCCCCTTTTTTAGCAGTTTCGATCATTCCTGCTTCCTGATTGGCTAAGACAGTTCCTCTTCAAACGCAAATGCACATCACGGCGTGATTCTTCGTAAATATCACAATGCAAATATACTTCCAACGAGTAAAACATATTATCAACATCCTTATAATGTACAAGAGGGCGGAGTTAGCTTCCTTATAAGGTAGAAGGGGGCGGAGCTTCAGTGCCAAACTGCAGCGAACAAAGTATATTATTATTGTTACCTTTTATGAAGGGTAGATCTCACCTGTTCCTTTTCCTATACACAATTCATTGATACTGTCAGATTGATCAAATGAAAAATAAATAATTAAAATGTAATGTGGCATTTCCTTCGTTCCCTTTCCCAAGCACAGTACATTAATAGTCAGGTTAGAAATAGACAAATAAATGAATAGATAAATAAATAAAATAAAAACTAGTATGACATTTGCAAGAAGACTTTAACTTCATCTAGCTATCAGTGAGTAGATCTCTGTTGAGAATCTCCAAAATCTAGAAAACCCTGAATACTAGAAGTGCTGGTATATCTTCCCCTTACCTGGATACTTAGATGATGTAATACTGTTATCCAAGCATACCATAATGTCATTATTATTATTACTAATGTTATCATTGTTATCCTTTTCATCCTTGTTATAATCCTCATCGGCGTCATGGTCATCATCATTGTCATCGTCATCATCGTCATCCTTCTCATTTACATCATCATCCTCTTCTTCTCTTCCTCTTCCTCATTCTTCCTCCTCCTCTTCCTTTTTCTTCTCTTCCATTTTCTTCTCCACCTCTTCCTCCTCCTCCTCCTCTTCCTCCTCTTCCTCCTCCTCTTTCTCTTCATTCTCTTTTTTCTCCTCCTTCCTTTTATCCTCCAGCTCAACCTCTTATGGATAATATTTATTTATATTTTATGCAAAATTTCCTGAAAAGGAACAAAATAAATGCCGGACGGAGTGTTACAACAGATACTTGGAGAAGTGTTAGAATAAGTAGTGACCAAACAAAGCGTTAGAATTCGTACTTGGTTGAATGTTAAAGTTCTTGGTGAAGAATTAGAACTATTATTTGATAAATAGAATGTTAGATCTGTAGGGCTAGAATAAGGATTTAAAGGATATTGTTAAGTTAGTTACTGGGAAGTGAAGTGCTAGAAATACTAGGAAAGTGTTAGATAAGTCATTTGAAGAATGAAGGGCGTTAGAACAAGTGTTTGGTGGAGGATTAGACCGACTATTAGGTAACTGAAGCGTTAGTGTTAGATATAGGGGAAGTGTTAGACCATTTACTCAGAGAATGGAGTGTTAGAGTAGATACTTAGTAAAATGTTGGAGAAAGTAACTGAAAGACTAGGGATAGTGCTTGGTTGAATGTTATGAAATGTTCTTGAAACTTTAGAACATTCACATGGAAAACGAAGTATGTTGTTGCTATGGGTTGTAGTTTATCAGCGTTTCTGTACCTTATGGACAATCTTACGCTGTTGAAGGAGTATTTTAGATCAGATACGGGGTAGGCCAAATACTTAGTGTTAGAAGTTAGTTATGTCAGACGTACTTACGTTAGAACAGATGGAGAACAGAGTATGTTAAACCAGGTTCTTGTTAGAAGTACGAATGTGTTAGAAGAAGTACTTGCGTTAGAATACTTGAGGATAAGAGCATGTTAGAAGAAGTTCTTGTTAGATCAAGTACTGAACGAACAAAGCGTTAGAGGGTTCGAACCTGCACCACGCCCGCGATTCATGGAACACCGTTCGAACCGGCGTAGCTAATAGGCGAAATGTGACCATCATAAATACCTAGATAATGATGAATGGGTTTCGATTCCTTATAATAATTGATGATTAATCATAAATATTGCAATGGGTATGGCCCCCATGATATCATCATGGATAACTGAAGAGGAGGAGGAGGAGGAGGAGGAAATAGG
>NC_134782.1:11272034-11279534 GCF_046742065.1 Oratosquilla oratoria
ATAAGATGGTTTACCCCCACAGCTTCATTTACATGGTGACCCTACCTCCTTGCCCCTTCAAAACAACGCAGTATTTCAAAATTAGTCATCTACGTACTTGTTCCACTACCGCCCACCACAGCGTGTAACCGCCATCCACTATGCACTACTGTATACCACATATCTTATCACCATTGCGCACCAGTACTAGTAACACCTACCACATCTCACCAGCACCACTTACAAACACCATCAACACCTGCCACAGCTTGACACTACCACCAGAGCATATCACCACCCACTAACACCCAATTTCATCAGCCACTACCACCCACTTGGTAGCCAACGTACCACCTCATTGCCACACCACATACCACCACCACCACCACCACACCACACCACCACCACACGCAGCAGGAGCTCGATTGCCGAGAGAAGCCATGGCCTTTCCCGCTCTTAAGATAACGTCAGATATGGCAGAGTTGCACTCGATAAAAAACGTAATAGGGTTTATTAAAATTTGATCTCTATAAATTGAAAAGTAAATAAGGAAGATTTTTTTTTCTTGTCTTCGTAAGGTTTAAGCCTTTCATTTGATTCCCGAAATTGTAGTTTCACTTTTGGGTTTAATGCTCTCGTAAGGTTTTGTTACGATTGCTTTTGTATATTTGATGGTATATCTCTGTGTTAAGTGATTCAATTTTTGAAAGTATTTATAAGCAAATATAATGGTGCATTAACAGAATTTATCGTTAGTCTGAGAGAAAGTTGTAAATATACATGTGTGTGTACATATATATATATATATTATATATGTTATATATATATGTATATATATATGTATATACATATATATATATTATATATTATATATATATGTATATATATATGTATATATATATATGTTATATATATGTATATAATATATATATATACATAACCTGTGTGTGTATGTGAATAATAAGAACAAGGAGATTTTCGGAAGGGCAGTGAATCAGATATTCACTATTCTTTTAACTAAATAGGGAATGAGACGTACGGTGATCATTAATCGAGAGGAAACGTATAAAAATTTTATGCATTCGAAATGAATGGTGTAGGAAAGTGATAGACGGGGAACGGTTAAATGTGATGAAGAGTACGTATAAAGCGATTAAGGAGTACGTGTAGACAAGTTGAAGTGGTATAAAAAGGGGCACATTTGGTATAGGAATATATGATGTTTTCATAAAACAAAGTAAAAAAAGAAAAGAAAAAAGAAAAAATGGAGAGAGAGAGAGAGAGAAGCTGAAGTGTGGAAAGGAAAGGTTATAAATGAACTTGCTTCAGCTGAAACTTTCAAAAAATGATTTCTCTTGAACAAACTTAAATTACTTTGGAAATAGAATATAGAAAAAAGGAGTATCATGGAAGATCTTTACGAATAAGTACTAACGTCCCAAAAGACTAATGTTTATATATCTGTTGAAGTATTCCACTTATATATATGTATACGTATATATGTATATATGTGTATATATGTATATATATATACATGTATATATATATATATATAATATGTATGTAAATACATGTGATGTACATGTATATATGTATGTTTATATAATGATAGTAGACCTCCCGCATCTTGTTTGCCTAGAATGGAGTATTACAAGTATTAGAGGGACCATATATACATGGTACAGGGAATATTATTCACTCATACCTGTATATATGTATGTATATATAATGATAGTAGACCTCCCGCATCTTGTTTGCCTAGAATGGAGAGTGTTACTAGTATTAGAGGGACCATATATACATGTTACAGGGAATATTAATCACTCGTACCTTCACAAATAAAGTGTTGCTTATTGCTGGGTACCTTGTGATTGGTATGCAAATGCACGGTTATTCTATGTCTTTGGTTTATAAGACGTCGTGCCTCCTGCCAATAGACTGGATAAGGATCAATGTGATATGTGGACTCTCTTTTCTCATGTCCACACCGTAGACTTAAGGTTCTAGACACATAGTGCAGTGTAGTCTTAGTATTTAGTGGCCCCCAAAAATAAAATAAGATAAAATAAAGAATAGAATAAAATAAAATAAACAAATGGGGGAAACTCGTAAATGATGTCAAGAAATAAACTAAGAGTCTTGTCTACTTATGATACTGAAACTCATTTTCGGTGGGTTCTTTACTCATGTGTAGATTAAGACACTTTCGGCACATGAACATTCCTACAGTTCGATTATTTTGTACTTGCCTTATTTCCTACCCCTTTCCCCATCCACCCAGCAAGCTGCACTTATCAACATACTTTCTCCTTGAGGCTGATTAATCTTTACCATTTTCCTTTCCCTTTCTTTCAGACTTTACTTTCAAGAGGCTATTGAGCAACTTTTCCCTTTGTCCTTTCGTTATAGTCTTTCTCCTTACAGCTCCTTCCTAAGCCCTGTAAAGAATCTGACCCACACAATAGTTCATATCAACAAGAGGGAAGATTTTCTACGTTACTATGCTCATTCTTATTTCTTATTTAGCATGTTTTATTGAACTGTAGTTCATTAAAAAATAATAATAATAATGATAATGGTAATAATGATAATAATGATAATTAATAATGATGACGATAGTGATGATGATGATGATAATGATGATAATGATAATAAAATCAAGCCACCGGCTGCGCCTGTTCCTACTTCTCAGGGGCTCGGCCCTCGGCCCTTATTCAATATCTACAAAATGAAAATAGAACTTTTCTCTCCTTTTCTCACCCACTTGTCTTTAGGAAGACTAAAGATAACCAATAAGTGGGCAAAATAGATTTTACCACTATATTGACAAAATGTCACAATTTGCTTATTTTACAAATTGAGGTTTTTGAAATTTTATCTTTCACATATACTAAGACTTTTTTATGAAGAAAAATGGGATATGATAAAAACTATAGCATATTCAGACGTACAATTATAAACTAGAAATTAGATGAATGATATCCATCTCCTACCTAATCTCCCAACTTCTCTCTGTGAGTTACTCTTGGGGACTACAATTCGAATTCCTGCGCTTTCTATCTTTTGCCCATAGAGTATAATCTTTCTCACAACTTCTCATAGTCGCTTCCTGGTCATCATTCCGACTCCCTCTGTTGCCTCCCAAAATATTAGAGAACCTCGTCATGATGTCTTAGGGATTACAATTCGAATTTCTGCGCTTTCTATCTCTTGCCCATAGAATATATTCCCCTTCTCATGACTTCTCATAATCGCCTCCTTGACCTTATTCTTAGTCCCTCTGTCGCTTCCTCAACTACCAGGTAACCCTAGTCATGATGTCTTCTTCTTTTCTCTCCCCGTTCCCTCCTTTCCCTTATTTAATCTCAAGCATTTGTATCTCAACTTGTATTTGAAAAAGCTGTAATAAGCGAAACGTCGTACAAATAAAGGCTCCGTCCTCATTTGGTGTTTAACTCGTCAATGTCTTCTTTTCTAGTCTTAGGTTCTATATTAGGTAACAGTTTGGACCCTGTTTGCTGTGCCTCTACACCATAACGTAGAGTCAGTAACATCGCCCGTTGGCTGAATAAAATCGTGTCTTTCAACAAAATATATAGAAAATTGTAGAGTAGTTAGCACAAAATCACTAATGCGCTCAATGACGCTTGGCCTTCAAGCCAAAAACTCCATAAATCCATCAACAAAATCTCTAACTAGCTTTTAGGAAGGTTTATCTCTCAAAGGCTTAAAGAATATTAATTTAGTTTCGGAAACGATTGTGTAAGTGTAATGAACTAGCTTCCAATTGTGGCGTACCTTGAGGAATTCGTCCTGGCCATGCAAGATTATCTAATTTGGCTGTTGGATAGAAGCACTGGAATACAACACAACAAAAACACCAATAGTAACAACAACAACAACAGCAATAAGTTGACTATAGCAAAGATCGTAAATGACTGTTGACTGTGAAGAGCTCTTCAGTCTAATACGTTATCCCTTTCACTGAAGAACAGTTTCATTTAGTTGAATAAGATCCACCGACAGCAGCGTTCTCCTCGACCTAACACTCGACGAGTCTTTCTAGATGAGGCGCAAATCAACGACTAAATTATCTAGTTATTACTCGACTGACGTCTGCGGCTCCTAGATTTGCAACACGGGTTTCTCCCTTGGCGAATACTAAATGATTCTAGAAGAACAGATCAGTCTTCCTTCTAGATGGTTTATTCTCTAGTTTTCATTTTAGTTCATGTGAGATGAGTCTATGCGGCCAAGGAACAAGAAGTAAACTAAGGAACTAACAAAGGAAGCCTTGTAAGCGCTCTCCAACAAGGGACTCGGAATCCAAGATGGAGAGTTTTGGAATGTGGCCGCCTGGCGCCTGTTGAGGTAGTTAGTAGTCGTAGTGATAACGCGAGGTAGTTAGTAGTCGGAGCGATAGCGGGAGATGTGTGTGTGTTGGGAAGTGGGGAATTGCAGGGTAGTTTTCAGAGGTAGTTCCTACAGTATGGGCATGATGAGTGCTTTGACTGGATCGAATGAACCGATTTATTGCTGGTAAGAGGGGTCCCACAAGGAGTTGTATTGGGCCTCTTATCTTTAAGCTAGGTTTTGGAATTAGCAATTGAAATTAGCAATTGCGTATGTGTGTGTGTGTGTGTGTGTTATGTGTGTGTGTGTGCTATGTGTGTGTGTGTGCTGTGTGTGTTTGCTGTGTGTGTGTGTGTGTGTGTGTGTGTGTACGTGTGTGTGTATGTGTGTATGTGTGTGTGTGTGTTGTGTGCGGTCAGGTTCAATTTCTGTAAATATCGCTGGCTTTGGCTTATTAATACCCCCAATACTCACTTTTAGTTCGGTGACATATTTATTTGCATCTTCTCAGGAGAAGCTATTTATGCGCCATTAGTGTACCTTTTAAAGCACATTTGCGTGCATTTGGGCTCTAGTATAGATAGAGGCTTACTACGAGACAGGCATACTTGGATACAGATCATATAGACACAGAGAAGAGGAAATAGTACAGTCATATATCATAAACAATTTCGAAGCAAAATTTGGCCACCGAAAACACACACACACACACACACACACACACACACACACACCACACACACACACACACACACACACACACACACACACACACACACACACACACACACACACACACACACACACGCAGTCATATTTCATCGTCGTATCTGATACCCCATGGAAACAGAGAGTAATTTCAGCCGATTTATGCATTCCGATCACAGATCAATAGAGGCGAGAGCTCCGACGGCGCACAGCCACACTCTTCCTTCTCCTTTTATGTGTTCACCACACGAGAACTGTGTCCGGATGCGTGGAACAAAGCTATCGGTGTCGAGATGTCTGTTCAGGTTGGATGACATACAAGGATGAAGTGTTTCGGACACGTCAGGGGGTTGTCTGGGGTCGATTAGATGCAGAGGTGAAGTCGACTGTTCGGATTTGTTTGTAGGGTCGTTGTCTGTCGTCGTCGTCGTTGTTGTCGTCTTTGGTGGTGGTGCTCTTGTTGACACCGTAGTCTTGTCGTCAGCGTCGTCGTCAGCGTTGTCGTCGTCGTCGTCGTCATCGTCGTCGTCGTCGTCATCGTCCTTGTCGTCATTTCCATTTTCGTCTTCATCGTTTAGGTCGTCCTCATCGTCGTCGTTATATTTTTTACATTATCTATCGTAGTCGTTCTTGTCGTGCACATTTTCTTGTCTACGTTGTCAGAATCTTAATTTTAGTCATTATCATTATTTTTGCAATCACTCATTTGCGGCAAATTAAGCCACGCCCCCTTTGTTTAGCAGTTTCGATCATTCCTGCTTCCTGATTGGCTAAGACAGTTCCTGTTCAAACGCAAATGCACATCACGGCGTGATTCTTCGTAAATATCACAATGCAAATATACTTCCAACGAGTAAAACATATTATCAACATCCTTATAATGTACAAGAGGGCGGAGTTAACTTCCTTATAAGGTAGAAGGGGGCGGAGCTTCAGTGCCAAACTGCAGCGAACAAAGTATATTATTATTGTTACCTTTTATGAAGGGTAGATCTCACCTGTTCCTTTTCCTATACACAATTCATTAATACTGTCAGATTGATCAAATGAAAAATAAATAATTAAAATGTAATGTGGCATTTCCTTCGTTCCCTTTCCCAAGCACAGTACATTAATAGTCAGGTTAGAAATAGACAAATAAATGAATAGATAAATAAATAAAATAAAAACTAGTATGACATTTGCAAGAAGACTTTAACTTCATCTAGCTATCGGTGAGTAGATCTCTGTTGAGAATCTCCAAAATCTAGAAAACCCTGAATACTAGAAGTGCTGGTATATCTTCCCCTTACCTGGATACTTAGATGATGTAATACTGTTATCCAAGCATACCATAATGTCATTATTATTATTACTAATGTTATCATTGTTATCCTTTTCATCTTGTTATAATCGTCATCGTCGTCATCGTCATCATAATCATCATCGTCATCATCATCCTTCTCATTTTCATCCTCATCCTCTTCCTCATCTTCCTCTTCCTCATTCTTCCTCTTCCTCTTCCTCATTCTTCCTCCTCTTCTTCTTTTTTCTTCTCCTCTTCCTTTTTCTTCTCTTCATCCTCCTCCTCTTTCTCTTCATCCTCTTCTTCCTCCTCCTTCCTTTTATCCTCCAGTCCAACCTCTTATGGATAATATTTATTTATATTTTATGCAAAATTTCCTGAAAAGGAACAAAATAAATGCCGGACGGAGTGTTACAACAGATACTTGGAGAAGTGTTAGAATAAGTAGTGACCAAACAAAGCGTTAGAATTCGTACTTGGTTGAATGTTAAAGTGCTTCGTGAAGAATTAGAACTATTATCTGATAAATAGAATGTTAGATCTGTAGGGCTAGAATAAGGGTTTAAAGGATATTGTTAAGTCAGTTACTGGGAAGTGAAGTGCTAGAAATACTAGGAAAGGGTAAGATAAGTCATTTGAAGAATGAAGGGCGTTAGAACAAGTGTTTGGTGGAGGATTAGACCGACTATTAGGCAACTGAAGCGTTAGTGTTAGATATAGGGGAAGTGTTAGACCATTTACTCAGAGAATGGAGTGTTAGAGTAGATACTTAGTAAAATGTTGGAGAAAGTAACTGAAAGACTAGGGATAGTGCTTGGTTGAATGTTATGAAATGTTCTTGAAACTTAAGAACATTCACATGAAAAACGAACTATGTTGTTGCTATGGGTTGTAGTTTATCAGCGTTTCTGTACCTTATGGATAATCTTACGCTGTTGAAGGAGTATTTTAGATCAGATACGGGGTAGGCCAAATACTTAATGTTAGAAGTTAGTTATGTCAGACGTACTTACGTTAGAACAGATGGAGATTAGAGTTTGTTAAACCAGGTTCTTGTTAGATGTACGAATGTGTTAGAAGATGTACTTGCGTTAGAATACTTGAGGATAAGAGCATGTTAGAAGAAGTTCTTGTTAGATCAAGTACTGAACGAACAAAGCGTTAGAGGGTTCGAA
>NC_134782.1:11287034-11302034 GCF_046742065.1 Oratosquilla oratoria
AATAATGTTAGAGTAATCTCTCCTAGATTCTCTTAGAGGCTCTCGAGTTCCCCCCCCCCGGGGGTAAGAAACCTCCACCCACGAGAAGAGAAACCGATAAACAACATCCCACGGACCACCCCCATCGCGCTGGCCTCGAGTGCTAATAACTCCCCAAATTAACAGCTTCGAACCTTACAGACGCGAAATTAAATTCTGTCACTGGTTTTCAGTAATCTTCGTCCAAGAGTGCTAATGCCTGAATTTCCTGAACGAAAGGTTTTGGGGCCAGTCCACAAGATTGATCAAAATGATTGTTCAAATAGATGCTTCACTTCTTTCTGTATGCCAAGCGGCTGTGTGTTGTAGTATCGCAAAGTCAAGTGGTGCCATTGGTTTTCAGTAGTTTTCGTTCAAGGTATCAATAACTGAACTTCTTTCACGAATGATTTTGAAATTATAGACAAGACTTGCCGAGGTGGTTGTACAAACAGGAATCGCAAGATCAAGTATTGTCAATGGTTTTCATTTATTCTCGCTCAAGTACGTCAGCAATTTGATTTCTATAATGAAGAGTTTTGAAACTATGAACAAAAATTATCAAGGCAATTGTACAAATAGGTGCTTGACCTTCAATACAAAGACGTTGTTTATTGACTGAGTTCTAACTTAGACTAGACATTGTTATTCATCGAAGAGATAAACTAGAAACAAAAATAGATTAATCTAGCATCCTCTTACCTTTTCTCGAATTTGATTCTCGCAAAAGGGAGGGGGGGGCTCTACCTTTGGTGAGAAATAATGTAATATATAAATATATATAATATATATTTATATACATATATATATATATATATATATATATATAATTTTTTTTTTTTTTTTTTTTTTTTTTTTTTTTATATCACCATATTAAAGATCTTATTCGGTTCTCAATCTTGTTTTTGTACGACGACCAGGTTACAATACAGTAATATTAAGGTGTTTTTTTTTAAGTCGTCCTTTATACAACCTGTTCCCATGACTGAGAACTGAAATGTCATTGTTGGGGAGGAAGTGTGTTGGGAAAAGCCTCGAGGGCACTACCAGAAGACACTCTTGGTAGATAACAGAGCGGGACAAAGGAGCAGATGAGGTATATCCCATGCTACACAAATACATATGTATACATGTGTGTGTGTGTGTGTGTGTGTGTATGTATATATGATGCATATACACTTATGTATATATGTATGTATATATATGAATATATATATATATATGCATATGTATATATATGTGTATATATATATATATATATATATATATATATATCAATGTATGTATATAAGTACATATACTGTACATACACACGTGTGTTTATATATATATATATATATATATATATATATATAGTATGTGTTTGTGTGTAAATGTATATATATATATTTATATATATATAATATATATATATATATAATATATATATGTGTGTGTGTTTATATAGGGGGCTGTCGTGTAGAGGACTCGAACCTACCGCTCTGACGCCAAGAGTCTACGGAGACAGTGCGTTAATCCGCTCAGCCATTGGTGGTACAAAACTCTCTGAACTCCGAACGCTACTGGTCTCAATAGCATTACAACAAGATGTAATGCCTACCATTTGTTTTATATTATTTGTTTGTGTTATTATTTGTCTGTTTATCATTATTTGCTTGTTTTAATTTATTATTATTATATATTTTCTGTTTATTTAACCATACCTATGCATTTATTCATTTCATTATTATCATTTATGTTATAATTTTCATTTGTTTATTTATTTATCATTATAATTCTTTTTTTGCATCTGACCTAGTTATTGACCAAAAGGTCATCGCCCGGACGCTGTGACCTGACAGAGAGGCCCTTCAGGAGTGTTATTAAATGTGACGTGTAAAAATCTTCTGTAGACAACTCTCTGAAGAAGACCAAGGTGGTCGTAATGTAAGAGTAAATTCTATTCTGAGAGCATCTTCGATTTACTTCTACCACCCAAAACTGTCATCTGTCATTTGCTTTCTCTCTATCTGTCTCTCTCTCTCTCTCTCTCTCTCTCTATATATATATATATATATATGTATATATATATATATATATATGTATATATATATATATAATATACGAGTATGTATATATGAATACATGCATCTGTGCATATGCAAGTGTAAACAAGTATGTATGTATGCATGTATGAATGAATACATCCATACATGTAAACATGTCCTTATGTTTACATACATGTAGCGTTCCTCGCTGTGAAAAGTAAATACTTGACCTCTGGTGACCTTTCCCCTGAAGTGCCGTTACCTGCCCTGCGACCTTGACCCAGAAGAGACCGACTGCTAAAGAGACCTTATCATTTACCATAGAGTAGAGGAAGAGAAGAAAAGGCTGAGGATACTAGGCCAGTAGGCGTTGAGTAGATGCAATATGCGCTTGGACTATTGGGATAGTTAACAGTCACTGCTGAGTATCAGATAGCGGTTCGGGAGTCGAACCCATATTTAAGTGAGTGCGAAACCAGTACGCCACCACCGTACCACAAGAGAGTATAAGAAGAATATAAGATGTCCTGTACCTGTTCAAAAAATTGTGTAACTTTTAATGTCTACCAACGACAGGACATATGCTAACCGACATTCTATACACGTGTATATATATATATACATATATATATATATATATATATATATATATATATATATATATATATATATGTGTGGGTGTGTATATATGAGTATATTTATATACATATATTTGTATATATATACTGTATATATGTGGGTGTGTATATATGAGTATATTTATATACATATATTTGTATATATATACTCTATATGTGTGCGTATATATATGAGTATATTTATATATATATATTTGTATATATATATACATATATATATATATATATATATATTATATACTATATATGTGTGCGTATATATGTAAGTATATTTATATATATATTTGTATATATACATATATACTGTATATATATGTATATATATATATATATATATATATATATAATGTATATATATATATAATATTTACATATCACACCTAACAGCACAGTCGGACGAAAGAAAGAGTTGAGTAAGCGAAACTATATATTTCGATTGCTAACTGCAATCCTCTTCAGTAGCAGTTAGCAATCGAAATATATAATATCGCTTACTCAACTATTCATTTAATCAGACTGTGGTGTTTGTTTTGAGTTACAAATGTTATACTACATTTTTCACCGGTTACATATATATATCTATAGATATGTTTGAGTGTATATATATATATATATATATGCAGAAAAAAACACTGGGAAATAAGAAGCTTAGTCCGAACGTTTTCGTCTATTTAAGACATTATCAAGGAATACACAGTTACAGAGACAAAGGTGGATATATATACATAAAGTAAAAGACAAGCTAGGAACATGGGAAGTACACACAAGATGCTTCACAATCAGGTAGAGCCGATGTTTACATATACGGGCGTTTGGTCCATGGCGTTACGTCAAAGGTTAGTTTGATATGACTGGATTCGATGATGTTTCTTTCTAATAAGGATCTACAAGAAATTAATACATTCGAATTATCCCAGTCAATAGGATGATTGTGGTCTCTTACATGGACAAAAAGGCCACTGGAACTTTGCCCACTCCTTACACTATATTTGTGCTGATTTATCCTAGTTTTTAACTCTACCAGTTTGGCCGATATAAAATTTGTTACATTTAAGGCATGGAATAGAGTAAACACAACCCTCGTTTGCTTCAGGTGAATTTTTAATGAGCTTACTTTTTATAGTATTATTTTTGAAAACTAGGTTGATGTTGAATTTTTTGAGAATATTAGGCAGACCAATTAATTTCTCACTGTAAGGAAGAACCAAAAGGTTCTTTTTGTCAAATACTTTTCTTACGTGTGAGGTGTTATGGAAAGTTTTGTAAGCCATTTTATGAGAAGTGTTTACTAAGTGCTTTGGATATTTTAATTCAGAAGCTATGCTATATATCTTCCTCAGCTCATCATCCAAAAATTCCAGGCTACATATCCTGTAAGCTCTAAGGAACATAGAACTAAAGACAGAAAGTTTTGTCTTCTGATGATGAGCCGAGTAAAAGTGGACATATGATGCGACATTAGTAGGTTTTCTATAAACGTCATATTTGAATTGTTTACCATTTCGATGAATTAAAATATCCAAAAATGGCAACTTATTCTCTATTTCTATTTCAAAAGTAAATTTGATTGAAGGGACCATACCATTTAGTTTTTCAAGAAATAAATCTAAGTTACGATTAACTGGCCAAAGACACAAAATATCATCAACATATCTTTTCCACACAACTTGTTGGGGAAGAATCCTAGGTAGTAGTTTCATCTCAAAACTTTCCATAACACCTCACACGTAAGAAAAGTATTTGACAAAAAGAACCTTTTGGTTCTTCCTTACAGTGAGAAATTAATTGGTCTGCCTAATATTCTCAAAAAATTCAACATCAACCTAGTTTTCAAAAATAATACTATAAAAAGTAAGCTCATTAAAAATTCACCTGAAGCAAACGAGGGTTGTGTTTACTCTATTCCATGCCTTAAATGTAACAAATTTTATATCGGCCAAACTGGTAAAGACTTAAAAACTAGGATAAATCAGCACAAATATAGTGTAAGGAGTGGGCAAAGTTCCAGTGGCCTTTTTGTCCATGTAAGAGACCACAATCATCCTATTGACTGGGATAATTCGAATGTATTAATTTCTTGTAGATCCTTATTAGAAAGAAACATCATCGAATCCAGTCATATCAAACAAACCTTTGACAATAATATCAATTTAAGTTTAGGATTATTTAAACTTGATGATTTTGTTATTGATAAAATTGTAAGAACTTCTCCAAGTGCTATTAAGCGGGGGTGACGTAACGTCATGGACCAAACGCCCGTATATGTAAACATCGGCTCTACCTGATTGTGAAGCATCTTGTGTGTACTTCCCATGTTCCTAGCTTGTCTTTTACTTTATGTATATATATCCACCTTTGTTTCTGTAACTGTGTATTCCTTGATAATGTCTTAAATAGACGAAAACGTTCGGACTAAGCTTCTTATTTCCCAGTGTTTTTTTCTGCATACTATTTTCACGTGTGCCTTGTGAATTACTGCAATATATATATATATATATATATATATATATATATATATACATATATATATATATTATATATATATATATATGAGTATATATATATATATGTATATGTATATAGTTTCGCTTACTCAACTATTAATTTCATAATTATATATATATATATATGTGTATATATGTATATACGTGTATGTATGTATATATATATGTATGTATGTATGTATGTGTGTATGTGTGTGTATGTGTGTATGTATGTGTGTATGTATATGTGTATGTGTGTATGTATGTGTATGTATATTTGTATGTATATGTGTAGGTATATATACATATGCATGTATGCATATATGTATATATAAAATGTGTTTGTGTGTGTGTGTATGTATGCATGGATATATATATATATATATATGTATAGTATATAGTATATTCTTGATTTGGTCTTTGAGAAGCAAGGTATAACTGTTTCCCTGTATGTATTAACGTTTACTACATAGTTCTTTATGTAAAGACAATTATTCATGTTTTAATCACATTCATATATTATCATATTCATATATTTATTATCTACTTGCTTGTTTATCTATTTATAGGTGTTATTATTTGGTTAGTCGTTTATTATATGCATTAAGGCTTTTAAGATATGCTATTAGAAACTGTGTGGCTTTAAGTATTAGATGTCTTATTGTAATTTGGTTTTATTTTTGTGTATCTTAGACTATTTAAAATGGTTATTTTAATTTTTTAGGTAAGTCAGCGAAAGACTGAAAGCAGATCTTGGAAACGAAATGAGGACAAGGGCTACACAAAGTAAGTTCGACTTTTTTAGTACTGAGTTTGTGGCGTAATTGGAGCATGCCGGTCTCAAATTTGCTTAGTTGTGTGTATGTTGCCTGTCCCAGCTAGGGACGTCTTCGACCATAGCTACGTGCCTTCTAGCGTATGCTCTGTTACCTTTTTCTTGAATTTTTCTGAAATGTAATTAAACGTTCACCAAAATTCTGTTCCCTGTCTGCCTAACTCAACAAATGTTACTAATGTTCCTATAAAAGCCCTTGATAGACATGTTAATCCCTACCTTTGTTTCCCATATATAACTTTTTTTTTTATGAGTAGGAGAAAGTTAAGATATAGATGTTATTCTGCAGTATTTGTTGATGGTATAGGTAAATGGAAAGTTGTGGTGGTAAGGGTGGTTTTGTATTTATCCATCACTTTTAAACGGGATAAAGATAATATATAAGAATTTGAGCGAAAGGAGGGAATAAAGGATGAATGAATGAAAATGAGATGAGCGAGTTTGGAAAAAAAGAATCAAAGAAATAGTCTGAGAAAATGTAAAGAAAGCGGAGAAAAGGAATAACAGAAAAGGTCTTCCCATTAGAAATAGAAGGGGTTCAAGAGGTCATGATAACTAATTGAAAAAGACTTGATTATATCTGAAAGATGTGAAGAAAAACATCTATCTATATATTCATATAGCAAGAGCATTTTCCCACGTATAATGGAGGTGGCGAACCATGCAGTAATGCTCGTACCTGCTCCAACTCATTCCAGTCCCATCCACCACTCTTTCCTCCTTCTCATCTTAGCTCCTCATGGATGACGGGTCATCCCTGTATCCCGCCAACTGCCCTGGGTCAGAAGCAATGTAGCAAGAGACAGTACATCCAAAGCAAGGCCGGTTCACTTAATCGGCAACCCCTCACCTTCTCCGTCCCCTCATTTAGAAAAAGAGAAAACAGGGAGAAATCCCTTCCGGCTGTGTCTAAATATCATTCACACATAAGCACCTCCTACCCCCATCCCCGGCTCCTCCCTTCCTTGCATAATAGTATCATCTATACACAGTCACTCTTCACACATCTCTATCCCCTGCCTGCTCCCTCCCTTGCTCAACAGACATTCCCTTCTTTCTCAGCGCCCCTTTCACTCCATCCATCCATCTCATCCTTGGTCGTCCCCTCAGGTTCACTCCCCCCACCTCTTATCTTCCACAATTTTTTTACTAATCTCTACCCCATACAATGCCGTCGACACAATCACTCCTTGTAATCTTCTCATTGCATCTATTCCCAGTTGCCTATTTCTTATAACACCTTTGAAGGCATTTACTTGTTTCTCTCAATTTACAATCTCCACCGCCATTCCTCTCGTGCCACATTCGACCCAGATATCTAAAGTTATCCACATCCTCCAGCCTCTCTCCTTTTAGACTTGCTTTTACTGACATTTACATTCAACTTTCTCCTATCGAATACCTTCCCAAACTCCGTCACTAGCTCCCTCAATCCCTCCTCTCACACAAATTACGTAACCATAAAAAAAAGAAATAGAATAATATCTAACTGGCTTTCTACTCATCAACATTTCGTACCCCAATTTAGTAATTGTTTTATAAGTCATGGGGCTGCAAATCACGCTAATAATCACCTCATTTGTCAGCATCGTGATAAGCACCTCCAAAGTACCTTCAAGAAATTTCGACTTCCTTTTTTTTTTTTTTTTTTTTTTTTTTTTTTTTTTTTAAGTTCATATCGCTCGGAAATCTATACAGATTCCTCATCAGCCCATATCGCAAGAACTTTGGAAGTAAAAATAAAATAAAATTGGAATGTTTATGACTATGTAATTGACTTTTTCTATCACTTAGCCCAGCAAGGGGAAGAGATAGTGTTTTCCTAATCGCGCAGAGATAGCTAGCGATATCTCGGCTATCACGGTTTCTATCTTCTTAATAGAAATAATTTGAAAATGAATGATGGTGCAAGAAGTGTATGTAACCTCGGGACAGAACCGGTTCTACCTCTTCACCACGGTTACGGCCTTTGCAAAGAGTCTTTAAAACCAGGTCGTTATGCAATTCTATTCAGATGGAGGGATGAAGTGTAGCCTAGAGAGGGGTCCCGGTCCACTGGAGGCCTCTTTCAATCTAGGGGCCGTCTCTGAAATGAATAACATCGTCTGAAGCCCTTTGAAATCTAATGTATAATGTACGTCACTGAGTTGAAAGGTTTAATGACAGTGCTTCTTCTAATCACTTGAATGATGACGCACAGCTTATAGAATCATATTAGCAAAAAAAAAAAAAAAAAAAAAAAAAGAAGTTAATTATTTCTATAAATATTTTCGTCTCGTTTATTAGATATGATTATTAGCGATTCTCAAGATTTCATTTTTTATATAGGGTAGAATAAAAGTGTTTGTGATTGTTTGATAAAGGCGTTTATAAAATACGTCAACAAGAAATTTCACATAATCCATTTGGCCTTTGGGCTTTCGTACAATTGAATAAAGTAGCCTGAATTTCACCAGAACAAAATCAGTAAAGAGTCACACGGCTTTGAATAGATTAACAGAAACGGTACATAACCTATTCATTCGAATCAAATCGCCTTGTTTTAGCCAGAATAAAATATGTAAAGCCGCATTCGTGTGTAAGCAAGATGCATATAATAGCGGGTTATCTTATTATATATAAAAAGAAATCTTCAAAGTCATGGTGAATCAGTTTTATTAGATATGTATTTATTATTAACTGTCGCCAGGTGATTTTATTCAGCCAAAGGAACCTCATTCACAGAAAGTGTTCATCTGTGGACATTTACTGCATTGGCCTAGACATGATCACAACATATCAGGGGCGGAGGCGTTCTGACGAGATTCTTAGAGAACGATCTGTAGTCTTCATACCAGCGGCGTCATCATCCAATGACATTTTGGAATAACTAATAACAGTAACAACAGCAGCAGCGACATCAACAATAACAACTTTTTCCGTTACTGACGTCCTTTCGTTGTCGCCGTCATAGCTTCGATTGCTGACGTCATAAGTCCCATTGCTGACGTCATAAATCACATTGGTGACGTCATAGCTTCCATTGATAACGTCACCTTTTCCATTAGACGTCACAATTTTCATTTCTGACGTCATAATTTGTATGGTTTACGTCGTGTAATACAAATGACGTCATAAATGTGTTGACGTCATAACATTTATTGATGACGTCATAGGATTGTTGACATCGCAACTTGAACCTGAACATTTCACCTTCCGACTGCAGTTTTCCAATAAATGAAATAAAATCACTTGCCGGCAGCCCAAATACAAAGAAGAAACATTACATCATGAGAATACTATTTGACACGTGTTTCGCCCTTTCAATTGAATAAAATATATAAAGACGTTCTTAGGAATCAAAGGCTTAAGTATGTGAAGCGAATACAGGTTGGTGGTCTGCTATCTGCTTCGGTGAGATATTGCGCCGTTTATATTATTGTTTAGATCCTTATCCAGGCCCACGGCCAGGGGGAGGAAATTGAGGCTTCACTGCTACGATGATTGGCCCAGACACCTTCAGACAAATTGGCTGGATCACCTTGTTTTCAAGTTCATCTGGTTTCTTCCTGGACCCCCCCTCCCCCCGGTTAACATCCAGTTTAACCCCTCCCCTAACCCTTCCCCTAACCCCCTAAACCGTCCCCTAACCCCCTTAAACCGTCCCCTAACCCCTCCCCTAACCCCTCTAAACTGTCTTCTAACCCCCTAACCCCTCTAAACTGTCCCCTAACCCCTCTAAACTGTCCCCTAACCCCCTAACCCTTCCACTAACCCCCTAACCCCTCCACTAACCCCCTAAACTGTCCCCTAACCCCCATAATCCCTCCCTTAACCCCTTTAAATCCCTCCCCTAACCCCCTTAAACCCCTCCCCTAACCCTCTAAACTCCTCCCCTAACCCCCCTGAACCCCTCCCCTAACCCCCCTGAACCCCTCCCATAACCCCCCTGAACCCCTCCCATAACCCCCTAAACCCCTTCCATAACCCCCCTAAACCCCTTCCATAAGCCCCCCTAACCCCTCCCCTAACCCCCCATAACCCCTCCCCTATGAATACAGTTTCTTACTTTTGTCTTTATTGAATCTTCATCTCAGCATCTTCGATCTAACATCCTCTCTTACCATATACTTTATTTTCTGTGCGATCCCTTTCACTTTCCCATTTCCTGTCTCTCTTGTTATCTCCCTTTCGTCCTCTCCCGCCCTATACTCTCATTTTCACTTGTCCTTTGTCACTTTCCCTATTCCTTTCACTCTTTTCTTCTTGTTTTTCATCACCCTTTCCCTTTCTCCATTTTCTTTCCCTTTCTCCATTTTCTTTCCCTTTCTCCATTTTCTTTCCCTTTCCCCATTTTCTTTTCATTTCTCCTTTGGGTCTACATTTCCCACGCATAAGCCGAGAGACATTCAGGAGTGAACAATATCCTTCATAAACCTGTTTATGTTACGGAACCGTGCCAATATAGTACTATCATATCAATGCAGATGCAGAGCACAATGGAGCTTAAATTACTTTGTTCAATGGACAACTTGTCGATCGGAGTCTGTGTCGGCGAAGGCAATATGCTCTTCAGAGGAAACCAAAACAGAACACTAAATTTCAGTCTTTCAGTCTGTTGACGTTAATGTGAAATGTAGTTGGATATATGGTGTATCAGATGATGTGGTTTCATATGTTGGGTTCTGACCCCGTTTGAGCGAATGAGGTTGGTCTGTACATGAGGTAACATAGGCAGGGAATCCGAAGGTAATACAAAGGAGAACTCGACATGTATATGCATGTATATGTGTATATATATATATATATATATATATATATATATATATATATAGTGTGTGTGTGTGTGTGTGTGTGTGTGTGTGTGTGTGTGTGTGTGTGTGTGTGTGTGTGTGTGTGTGTGTGTGTGTGTGTGTGTGTGTGTGTGTGTGTGTGTGTGTGTGTGTGTGTGTGTGTGTGTGTGTGTGTGTGTGTGTGTGTGTGTGTGTGTGTGTGTGTGTGTGTGTGTGTGTATTTTTCTTAGGACTATTAACAGAAGGCGATATCTCTGTGCTTAACACTTTCTTTGCTTAAGAGGTTTCCATCATCTGAAAAAATTACAAATGTTCAAGAATAGAAATGGTAAACTTCAGCAGAAAGACTAACATGAACTAGTCAGACCTTTCCCTTCTGAAGTGGAGTTCCTTTTGTCACTAATAAGATCCCCTTTACCATGGTGACCATCTTAAACGAAACTGTTTGACAATAGCCAGAATAGAATTATATTACATGTCATCGCATATCATTGTGGCCAGAGGCAAAAGAATACATATTATAATTCTATAGTGTCTTGATTTTTCAGTGGGCAATAGTTACAAAGGAGTTTTGTAGTCTAATTTGGAGACTAATAGATTAAGGAACGAGATTAGCCCTTAGTGGTTCAGGGTTACCACTAAACTGAATAAAGGCAACCAGATCTAACCAGAATGATATGAACTATTAAACTTGACCGAACGAGATTAACATTTCACGGTTTAGGGTTACCACTAAACTGAATGAATTCACTCAGAGGTAACCATAATAGAATAAGTTATAAAACTTGTCCATTGGATTTAGAGGATTAAATTCATGGAATTTTGAAATACACAGACTCCTTCGTCCAACATATTGTGAAGTATAACAGTAGAACAAGTGGTTAGTGGTTCAGGTACGCGTTCTACCAGTAACGTATGAACAAACTGAACCATCATATTCAGAAGAACAATTCTGACTGGCACCACATTATGGAGAACTTGCATTTCATTGGCTATAACCGGCGCTTCTATCCTTGGGGAAAATATAGTGCAGATGAGATGGTAAAAGATTGTGTGTGTGTGTGTGTGTGTGTGTGTGTGTGTGTGTGTGTGTGTGTGTGTGTGTGTGTGTGTGTGTGTGTGTGTGTGTGTGTGTGTGTGTGTGTGTGTGTGTGAAGATGAGTCTTCATCGTAAAAGGATGCCTAGTGACTCTGGTCCAAAGGGGTTTCATGGAAGTTTCTAGAATGCTAACTGCATCAAACTCGAGTCATGATCAGTATCCCCGTTAGAAGACTAGAATGTAAAATCTAGATCTTCTGTATTATCATTTAATTTGGCAAGAGGATGAAACTCTTTGGCTTCATAACACACCTGAGTCCCCACGACTGAATAAAATAGCTTGGTGCCACACAGACTACAATGATAAAATATCCCATTTAGTGTGGATAAGCAACAGTATCCATAATAAAATATTACAAGTACCACAAACCCTTCAGGTGAATAAGATCGCTCATTGGCAACCAGAATAAAATGTATTAATCCGGAGAAGCCGAAGGGTCCATTGATCTAAGTGTTAAGCCTTTGAGTGTTGACTTGATAAAAACGCGACCCGGCTGGCAGATAGCGTCAAAGCATTGAAGAAAACGTCCTTATCTTACGTGTCCCTAAGTAAAGTCTGGTATAAGACGTTTGAGAACAATTAAATAAATAATTGAATATCTCCTGTAAATAAGTTGATAGTTTGATGAACAAATAGAAAAAAACTGATAAATGAGTAGATGAATATTTAAGTAAAATAGATGAATATGTAAATAAAATCCGCGTATAATGGAATGGATAAAGAGCCTAGTAAATGAATACGTAGATTTATATATATTTATAGTTAAAAGGAATAGACAATCCAACAAATTACTAAGTAGGCAAATAAACTAACAAATAAATACATAGATTAAACATTTTTAAATTACGCCAGGATGTACCTTGTTGTGACCAAAGTCTTCGTGTTAACGCTATGTGCTGAGACACAATGAGAGGCAGAAGCAGCCATTAGCTGATAGACTCGAATTCAAACCCACCAATTAGAGTATTTAGCCAGAACAAATCTCACAATAAGCCCCACTGAAACAAATGGGGTCAAATGACTGTGTATGGATCTGTTTAACTTAATCACTTTCAGGAGGGGAAGAGGAGTAATATGCACGTAACTGAGGTCTTTAATTACTACGAGCGGCGTAAGAATACAAATGACTTCTTAGATCTGTTTGTCGTATCTCGAATCTTTGGTGATGTAGCGCCGTAGATGCATCTAGATATGAATGTTGATTTTTTTATTATAGTAGTGGAAAGTACAAGGAAAAGAACAAAAGGAAGAACAAAAACGACGAAAGCCTCACTGTCACCATCACCATCATCACACTGACACCTCTAACACCACAATAAACACTCCGCAACATCCACCACCACCCTTTTGTTTACTTTTTCATTAATTTGTTTATTTGATTGTATCTTTGATTCTTTCTTCACCTTTTCTTCTTTGTTTATTGACTTTTTATTTTCTATCTTTTCTATTTTCAGTCAGAGAGCAGATCGTGCAATATATATATATATATATATATATATATATATATATATATATATATATATATGGTGTGTGTGTGTGTGTGGTGTGTGTGTGTGTGTGTGTGTTTGTGCGGTGTGTGTGTGTGTGTGCGGGTGTGTGTGTGTGTGTGTGTGTGTGTGTGTGTGTGCGTGCGTGTGTGTGTGTGTGTGTGTGTGTGTGTGTGTGTGTGTGTGTGTGTGTGTGTGTGTGTGTGTGTGTGTGTGTGTGTGTTGAAACATTCTGTCAAGTTGACGCGAGTGGAGACTTAATCCGATTTTATTCATGTCTAGTTTTGCAATGAACTTTACCAAGCCTATATGTAACAGAACAAAGTGAAAACTGAGTAATCACATTTTCTATTTTGGATAATATTAAATGTAAATGACATACAATGTCCAAAATGTAAAACATAAAACTTTCTTCGAAAAAAGTTATCCACATCTATAGTGAAGTGAACAAATGAATAAATGAATAGGTGAATACAGTATATAGATCAAACACCTTTGTATATGTATTTTTTCGACGTGAAAACTAGATTTCAATGTTTCAAAATTGGGCACTTGCTAATTTAGGATTGATATATTGCCTTGAAAACTACCGACAATCTTTCATTCATAAGTTGTGTGCTGCTTCACGAAGCTACACTGAAATTCAGAGAATTTTCGAGCAGATAATTTGATTTGGAGAACAAAATTTATTCGTTCATTGGCTTTTTCATATATGTATATATATATATATATGTATATATATATATATGTATATATATATATATATAATATATAATTGGTATATGTATTAGAATATGAAAATTAAGTATATAGGTTACGAAGGTACGTATTAATTTTCATGTGTGTTTAATGCATATTTCTATTCACAATATTTCTCTTCAGGTTTTCCTTTATCTAAAGAAACGGAAAGTTCTTTGTGGAAAACTCAGACACATTCGCAAGCCAAGAAAGCTAATTGGTCCCCCACCAAATCATGCAAATGATACAACGTACACTCAAACCCAGAATCACCTCTCATCCCTACTTACCGAAGACCCAGATCAAAAGAAGAAATTAAAGATAAGATATATAAACGATATGCGAATCAGAATTATACAAACAGACCCAACATAATCCTTAATCCTTACTTTAGACCCATACCAAAAGGTGAAAAAGGAAAGTAAGAGAGAGAGAGAGAGAGAGAGAGAGAGAGAGAGAGAGAGAGAGAGAGAGAGAGAGAGAGAGAGAGAGAGAGAGAGAAAGAGAGAGAGAGAGAAAGAGAGAGAAAGTAAAAAGAGAGAGAGAAAGAGGGGGAGAGACAGAGAGAAATGGCAATTCTTCGACTATAAATTCGACCATCCGGCCCTAATTAAAACAAGCGACTAACCAGATAAATCACAATTAATAAAAGAACGAGCGACTCAAAGGTTTCTGCCTACAGACCACCAAGACTCAAGGTCCTCTAATCAATTCGAATAGATTAATTTTAATATCGGCTTAACAGGGGAGGTCCCTGCATAATCGCCACATTTATCTTGCCCCTCGTTGCCCCAAACCGGCGCAGCTACGGCGGAAAACTCCTTCGATATAACGGACTTTAGCCCCGGTTTTGCCTCTATATATGGAGAACCGAGAGATGGAAGCCTATGATAGGTCATTTA
>NC_134782.1:11304534-11317034 GCF_046742065.1 Oratosquilla oratoria
TCTTATTTGGGAAATGTATTACTCATCCACCATGTATCCATGAAGCCATCTTGCATCCACATCAACCCCACCATTTTGCATCCGCGTGGGGCAAAACGAGTTCACACTATCTCTTCACCAGACTCTGAATATGCGATGCGATTTTTCCTGCATTCTTAATACGATCAAGGACGCCCCAATCCCAGCCTGGCTTCTATCCCAGCCAGACTCGGGTAATTTTGTTGACCCCGATCTCGGTGGCTGAAAGAGGCTGGGAAGTAAGGAATAACGTGGCCCAGTGACCCTCTTCACACGAATGATTTCTGGTGGCGGGAACAAGCTTGTGTGTACGTATGACAGCTTGGCCATCACCCGCCTTTGACTGAAACATGTCAGATAATTCTCTCTCTCTCTCTCTCTCTCTCTCTCTCTCTCTCTCTCTCTCTCTCTCTCTCTCTCTCTCTCTCTCTCTCTCTCTCTCTCTCTCTCTCTCTCTCTCTCTCTCTCTCTCTCTCTCTCTCTCTCTCTCTCTCTCTCTCTCTCTCTCTCTCTCTCTCTCTCTCTCTCTCTCTCTCTCTCTCCCTCCCCCCTCCCTCCCTCTCCCTCACCTCCTCTCTCCCTCCCTCACCCTGTCAAGAGAGATTTAGTTGTTTCTGTGTGTATTTCGTTTAGTTAAATGAGATAATCTCCAGTTGATAGCAAGATAAGGATGCATAACGAAGCTCAATTTATCTCTTTAGTTAAGCTTTTATTTATTTATTCATCTAGTATTTAAATAATTTAATTATGTCTTTATATATTCCATTTGATCTATTCTGTTCATTTATCTCATTTATTTGTTTTATTCGTTTATTCCAATCTATTATCTATTCACATTTTCTATTATTCATTTGTTGATCTATCTATCTATCTATTGAACTGTGCATCTAACCATCTATATTTTTATTTCAGTTACGTATAATCATGATCCCGTATTTTCTGCCCATCCACCTCGTAACCCACATAGCTACTGTACACTCCCACATACCATCCGACCACCCAACCATTCATCCATTCACCCATTCAATTTATTCCACCCACCCATGCTAACCATACCACCCATCTATATTATCCATACCACCTACTCATATCACCCATACCACTTACCCATACCACCCATATATACTATCCATACCACCTACTCATATCACCCATCTCACCCACCCATACCACCCCCCATACCACCCACCCATCACACCTACCCATACCACCCAACCATCCCACCTACCCATACCACCCAACTATCCCATCCACCCATACCACCCAACCGTACCACCCAACCATACCACCCAACCATACCACCCACCTATACTACCCATACCATTCATACTATCCATACCACCCATTCCACTTATACCATCCACCCATACCACAAGCAAAGCTCATGCATAACTGACCTTCAAGCTTTGTGTCCATCGCCAACAGCGCATGCCAACCTCCGTATTTACATAAGACACAATTTTGTATTCGCTTACAAAGTATTTGCAACCTTATGTACATTCTTCCTAGAAAACCCGCGTAAATGCAACAGAATTGTGCTTTACAATATGTTTATATTTATCTATTCATTTGCTTATCTGTCTATCTACTTGTTTGATTATTAATATCTATTAATTGTTTATTTATTTCTTCCCTTATTCAATTATGAATGTATGTATTTAGTATTTTGATTCATTAACGTATTTGTTGACCTATTATTCTGTTTATTTCGATTTGTTTAGGCACTTATTTTCATTTAATGAGGTAATTAGCTATTCATCTATTTACTTTTGTACCTTTGCTAAGGACCAGTTGGCCTCCCTGCTCCATTAAATCTCAGTAATGTCCTATTGGCTCTTCCAATGACGGACCTTTCTGTGAGACATCACAGGAATCGGGTTAATACTGTCCCGTTTCCCGTTCTTCCTCGAGTTACTGACTACGATTATTTATACATTCCTCGTCTGCCCCATCATTAGTTGGTGACTCTCCCTTGTCATATCAACATAGTCCTTTTGCCCAGTCAGTCTTGAAGCCTGCACCGTATTTGTATATTGACTGAACATGTATAATGTTTTTTTTTCTAACTTTGGCTTTAGTGATACCTCTACGGACCAGAACCACGCAGCATTCTTATATGGAAGGAATTTAAATTTTATTCAGTTTCTCTCCACTCCTTTGACTCCACCTCTTCGCGCGAGATATGTCCCCAATGGATAGAAGCGCTAGTCACTGCCGACAAAACACTTATATTTAAATGCGGTTTCGTGATTAGGAAGAATGCGATTCTCTGCTCAAGAGAACACTCGGAGGGCTTATAAATCCATTGACGCCAGTGCTAGTAAAAAAAAAAAATTATATATATATATATATAAATATATATATATATATATATATATAAAATGAATTATTAAATAGGAAATAAAGATATATAAAAACAGAAACTAAAACAAAACAGCATGTATTTTTCAGGGTACGTCTCTATTGAAAAAGATACTTTGAGTATTTTGTCAAAAAGGAAATAATGAACCCATTATATCTGAATCTTACGAATTTTACATAGGAACTGAACATTAGTTTTGTATATATAATACAAGCACTCGCGTGTGTGTAAAGGTGTGTGTGTTCAAAGTATTACAAAGGAGTAGCATGCTGACAGGAGACCTTTTGATCCATAACTAGGTCGGATGCGAAAAAAATATAATAAATAAATAAATAAATTATAATGATATAGATAATAAATAGATAAATGCATAGGTATAGATAAATGATAAACAAACAGGAAAACAATAACAAACAAATCAACAAACAATATAGAATAAATTGCAGGCATTACAGCATCTTGCATAGGTGTTTACATAAACGAATCTTAAAGCTTCGAACTAACTACACTGCACTGCCTCTGCAGGAAGTTTATTCCATTCATTAACTACACGGTTGGCGAAGTTGTTTCTACCCACTTCCTGAATAGATCTATTTCCTGACAGTTTGAAGCTATTATTTTTTGTCGGATTCTCATTTACTGTAGTGTGAAAATTTTGTCACTTTTGATGTTGCCAATTCCCTTTAGAATCTTAAAGACCTGTATTAAGTCACCTCTGAGTCTACGCTTTTTTTAGGGAAAACAGATTCATATATTTTAGTCGATTTTCGTACGATTTATTTTTGATATTTGGAACCAGTTTTGTTGCTTGCCGTTGTAATTTTTTCCAATCTGTCAATGTCTTTAATGAGATTCGGTGACCATACAGAAACAGTTCCAAATATGGACGAACTAACGATTTATATAAACTGTTAATGAGAGATGGACTTTTGAAGTCAAAAGATCGCCCAATCAGTCCTAGAATCTTAATTGCTTTCTCAGAGGCTGAAATACACTGCTTGGATGATTTGAGATCGTTACTGATAATTACGCCGAGATCCTTTTCACTATCCACTTTTGTTAACGAATTTCCAAGTAACATGTAATCGTACTTATTGTTATTTTTACCTATGTGCATATCCTTGCATTTACTTGTGTTAAATTTCATTAGCCACTTTTCAGACCACCGCTGTAGTTTATCTAAATAATTTTGAAATGTCAAATTGGTTTAAGTGATCATTTGCCATCCCGCACAGTTTTGTATCATCAGTAAATTTGGAGACAATAGATTTTAGTCTGTGGTCTGTATCATTTATATATACTATGAATAGAAGTGGTTCAAGAACGGAACCCTGAGGAACTCCACTCGTAACATTTTTCCATCTAGAAGTTTTGCCATTTAGAACCACTTTCTGTTTTCGATCGTTCAGCCAATTACTAGTCCAACTTAATAGGCTACCACTTATTCCGTGTGAAGCTAATTTAGTAATTAGTCTTTCATATATGTGCATATAGATGTGCGTGTGTGTGTGTGTGTGTGTGTGTGTGTGTGTGTGTGTGTGTGTGTGTGTGTGTGTGTGTGTGTGTGTGTGTGTGTGTGTGTGTGATTCACCATGGTCTTGGGTCACATTTTGGACTCATAATCGACAGCTATTTCCTACCCGGAAGAGAGCTCAGAGCTTGTATATGACCGATCTATGGGTAATGCTGTGACCTTACACGCACACACACACTCGCAACTACCCGCCCACGAGAGTTGGAGTAACGACCCGTAGTGCAGCGATACTGAAATTATTTCAGCCCTGGGCGGGATTCGAAACCGTCCCGCCGTAGTGGCAGCCGGGAACTGTACCATTGCTCCGCTCTGTGTGTGTGTGTGTGTGTGTGTGTGTGTGTGTGTGTGTGTGTGTGTGTGTGTGTGTGTGTGTGTGTGTGTGTGTGTGTGTGTGTGTGTGTGTATACGTGGACATGCACATGAAGTAAGTGATTAATTATGAAACACACATAGCTCCTGCCAAGCATATCCTTGATTGCATTACCGAATTGCTTCCAGTCGGCCCTGTCATTTTTAAGTTATGATATCTTGTGTCTAATGAGCTCAACATTCATGCCTCGCAGGTTCTAGAATCTGCATTGAGCCGCATTAGATTGGTTTCTCTCTCTCTCTCTCTCTCTCTCTCTCTCTCTCTCTCTCTCTCTCTCTCTCTCTCTCTCTCTCTCTCTCTCTCTCTCTCTCTCTCTCTCTCTCTCTCTCTCTCTCTCTCTCTCTCTCTCTCTTTATTAGCAATTCCACCGATTAGTTCATCTTGTATTATTATGTTCCTACCTGGTTTCTTCCAGTAGTTCCCCAGTAGAGCCTCTGGGCTTCCAGTTCGGCTTCGATACACTTCTCAAGAATGTTATGGAAATTGCATTCATCCCCTTCAATCAGGAAACGAACTTTTTTAATTTCGCTCTCGTCTGACACCAGATGATTTTAATCAGCTGCTGGGCAGGCATGGGGGTCGTATGAGGTCTCTGTGAGTTCTGGTTGTGGCGTTAACCTTAATAGATTATGTGATGTATATGGTCATAGTCAAGGTGTTAGTTAATTTCGCTTTTACACAGTATACAGTTCGTGTGTGTGTGTGTGTGTGTGTGTGTGTGTGTGTGTGTGTGTGTGTGTGTGTGTGTGTGTGTGTGTGTGTGTGTGTGTGTGTTTTGTGTGTGATCGTGTGTATATGTGTACGTGTGTTTTGTGTGTGTGTCTATGCTTGCATGCATGCATGGTTGCTTTCAAATACCTGCATGATTCCGCATGTGTACTTGTATATGATTGTGTTTTCATATACGCTTGCGTCCTACTACAATTACATCAATGTGTAATTGTACGATTACATCAGGGAAGTTGCTTCCAGAGCGCAAGAGGACATAAATCAAGGGAAGAAATAGCTCACAAGACCTCTTAGTACCGATGTGCAATGCCCCTGTATTACCCTCCCAATGGAACTACTCACATGCAAATTGATAAGAACGATATTTTATCATTTTAATGAAGATGAATACGCTTGAGCTCGTGTAATTGAGGTCATGTTGATTATGGCCAATTATGTCCCTCCAAATATGCACAAGAACGTACTCTTCCTCGTGCATTTCGTCCGGAGATTCTTCAGTGACTGAGTGAAATCGTCCAGTAAAGGGTTAAATCGAGGAGGGATTAACCCTCTTACGAACCCAGTTATCTTTCAGCTGAATAAAATCGTTTGGTAAGAAATGCACGGAGTCTGCCACCGTTGTCAAAGAGTTGAAATACAATTCGGTTATATATTGTATGACATATGTCTGTGTAATGTTACATAAAATCGCCATTTTTTTTAAGAAATATTTTTTTATCTACAAATGGGGTTAAGCTATCCATTCCTAGTTTTTGTTTACAGTAGATTTATTTAATCCCAGAGATGTGTCTAAGTGGAAAATAAATCTTTTGTCATTAGCCAGGAAAACTAAGGAAAACATTGATATTATAATCTACTTATTGCAGCCCTTAGCTGAAAATTTAAGAAATACAGTATACTGTATATTTCCATACTGCATGGTTCTACATCTGATAGAGGTAGAAATTCAAGCAAGAAAAAGAAAAGAAAATTATATATATATATATATATATACATATATATATATATTGTGTGTGTGTGTATGTGCGCATATATATATATATATAATATGCACATATACAAACATACATACATATATACATATATATACATACACTTGTTTGCATTCGGAGAACCATTGATGACATTTCAGTACTAGTTTCCTCCAGCTAACGCTGGAGCCTCTCATTACAACACCCAAGACTAAAGACGACGATTTCCTTTACAGGAAAGGTTTATGGAACCATAAGTTCTTGGGCGCAAACACGTTCAAAACATTGCAGCGTCTCGTGCTTATATCGAACGAGATCGAGGAAGTCTTTGTATTCATAAATGCGACTTGATACTTGATATCATATGACCAAAAGAATCTAAGATGATGGCTGGCACCTTATGTGATGAAGGACAAGTAACGGGTTTCGTGGTCTGTGCCAAGAGTAAAGAGGAATTCGAGGTGATGTGTCCTATGCGAAGTAGAGTCTGATGAAAGGACAACATCTTTGATGAAAATCCATGTGAACAAGTTGTATAGACACGGTAAAGGAAAACATGGACTGGAGGTGAATCTTTTATTCCTGACGAAAGTCGTTGGAACGAACGTCAGGAATAAAAGCTTCACCTCCAGTCCATGTTTCCTTTACCGTGTCTATACGACAACATCTTTTCTTCTCGTTCCTTGAGGAAGTAGACCAGTAAGTTGTTCTGAGTAAAGGACTCGAAGTGTGTATTTGTAAAGTAGTTCCTACTGAAGAGAAATATTCTTTCGTTCTCGTTCATTGAGAAGGTGGTTCAGTTAGTAGTTCTGAGTAAAGAAGAGCTCGAATGTGTTTTCGTAAAGTAGTTCCTACTAAAGAAACCAATTCTTTCGTTTTCGTTCTTGAGGTAGTAAGCAATTTTTTAAAAGTAGGTAGCCTGGTACTTAAATAGGTCAAGTAGTCTATGACAAGGGTAGTAGTAGTTGTTGTTGGAGCAGTCCTTAAGTAGATATTCAGGGAGTAGTTCTTAAAGAATGATAAATTTCTGACACACACACACACACACACACACACACACACACACACACACACACACACACACACACACACACACACACACACACACACACACACACACACACACACACACACACACACACACACACACACACACACACACACACACGTATGTACTTGCATGCACACACAAACTCATACACAAATACACAGTATAATATATGCATATTCGCATTTATATATATTCAAATGTATACATATCTTACAACTGGACAGTTGATCTGCTAGACTCACTTTGAATGGATTTCATCCCATAACATTGATGAAATAATTAATGAATTAATACATTAATTAGTACATTAATTATTGGTGGTATGTGAGACGCATATACTCTGGTCTGGTAATCTAAATGAGATTTAGGAGATCAAATTTTATATTCCATGATGAAGCAGGAAGCTTAGCCCAATGCATGCATTACTCCAAGGAACAAAAACTTATAATAAGAATCCGCTCCTGACTCAACGAGATTCGAAAATTATATGCCAATTATTCAGTAGCCTTTCAGAGAAGAGCCTTCCTGAAATTAGACTGGATATGTGCGTGAGAGAGAGAGAGAGAGAGAGAGAGAGAGAGAGAGAGAGAGTGAGAGAGAGAGAGAGAGAGAGAGAGAGAGAGAGAGAGAGAGAGAGAGAGAGAGAGTGAGAGAGAGGAAGAGAGAGATGGTACTTCTCTATCCTTCCATACCCTGTGATTCTTCTTTTTGTGTTCACTTTATTTCCGTCTTCCTTCTCCTCTTCCTCTTGCTCTTCTTCCTTTTTTCCCTCTTGCCCGCCCTCCTCCCTCTCCTCGTGGCATCGATTCCTCCACTTGCAACACTTTGACTTCCCCCAAATTAATTTCGTTTTGTGCTCACAGCTAAGCGTCCCCCACCGTATCTTCACACACCCGCGACACTTTTTGTTTTCTTTTGTTTTACTTTATTTCGTCTAATTCTATTTTACTCTATATTATTTCTAGATTATTTTGTACACATTGTTTCATTTTTTTTTCTCTCTATCTAAATAATTAATATTTATTGAGTTTGCTTCAGTGGGAAGTGTTTCTAACCTCTCCTGAGATGCCTTTTAACACTAGATAACTTGATTATATCTACTTTCTTGTGGTATTGATATGTTCTCTTCTGTGTTAGCTGGGATATATATATATATATATATATATATATATATATATATATATATATATATATATATATATACATATATATATCCACAAGTTTCACGAAGCATACGTGAATACACAAATGGTTGTAGGATACAGCCAGGTTAGGTATTTGGAGAGGGCCTTCTGCGACAAAATAGGAGGCATTGGACCCAGGTGTGTTTCCCCGGAGCGGGGATAAGTAATGTTAGAGACAGGATTGAAGAGTGTATAGTCGGGGAAGGTGTTGAACCATTCGGTTGCTTGAATGTTGGGGGAAATGACATAGGTAAGTTAGTGAGTGAGAAATTGTTTGCGCGGTTCCAGGATACGCTAGATAAGATTAGGAATAAGGGAGGGGTTCCTACTGTATGTGGAATCCTTCCGAGACGTAGAGTTGAAGATATGTGCCATTTCAGGGCTATTGCAATGAATTACATGTCGGCAAAATATTGTAAGGCTAATGGATGGGCATTTGTCGACAACTGGGATCGCTTTTACGGTAAGAATCGTGTATATCCACGGGACGGGGGTGCACTTGTCGCCCAGAGGATTTCGGCTCTGCTTAATTCCTTGAGCGAGAAGTAGGCATCCTGCAGGGGTTTTTTTCAGGTAGATTACATGGGAGTCGGGGGGGGGGGATGGTTAGTATCGGAATATAATTTAGACAATAGAAACAGCTCATTGAGGGACTGTGTGAAAAATCTCCAAATCAGATGGAGGAAGGATAAACTAAAAGTATACTATACAAACAACAGAAGCGTAATAAATAAAACTGATTTACTGCGATGTAAACCACACACACACACACACACACACACACACAATATGGCTGATAGAGATTTCCTTCCCTTAAATTGAGATAGAAGGGCATAAGTTTTTTTCATAAGGACAGGGTTGACAGGAATGGGGGAGGAGTAACACTTTTCGTTAAAAATACAATAAAATGTATTATCAACAATTCGATTGAGGAAGAGGATAGTACGGAATCTATTTGAGTGGAGATTATAGGCATGAATAAAATTATTTTTGGCGTCCTATATAGACCAAACCTCAGCATTGAGCAGACTGATCCCCTGATTCATGAAATTAGCAGGGCGTCCCAGTACAAAAACGTTGTGATCATGGGAGATTTTAATTATAGAAAATTTGACTGGGAAATTTGAGTAGGATATCCGGAAACAATTTTTTTATATGTGGTGTAGGATAATTTCCTAAATCAAATTTATTTCCGATTATACGAGGGGAGAGAATACTCTGAACTTTTAAATGATAATGAACACCTAACGAGAAACGAAGTGTGAGATAGTCTAGGCTCTAGCGATCATCAAGAAATAGAATTTAATGTTAATTGGGAAGAATTAAAAAGTAAGAATAACGTTTAAATACCGGGCCTCAGGAGGACCAAATTTGATAAGTTGAGACTGAGACATGAATGGGGTGGTGCGAGAGGTAAATGCAAGGGTGGTGGGTCAGGGATTGGAGATGGTTAAAAAAATGGAGAAATGTGGGAGATAAGCCAGCTGTTGTTTGCGGACGACTCTGCGCTTGTAGCAGGATCAGAGGAGAGATTGAGGAAGTTAGTGACAGAGTTTGGGAAAGTGTGTGAAAGAAGGAAGTTGAAGATAAATGTAGGTAAAAGGTTATGAGATGTACAAAGGATGAAAGTGGCACCAAACTGGAAGTGAGTATTTATTGTTATTATCATTGTTATTATTATTGTTATCATTGTTATTATTATTGTTATTGTTATTATCATCATTATTATTATCATCATTATTATTGTTGTTGCTATTCTCATTCTTGTTCTTTTTATTCTTCTTATTCTTATTATTTTTTCCTCCACCTCTCCCTCTTCATCTTCCTCTTCTCTTAAAAAACAGCATGAATAGTAGTTAATAAGAAATGCTTTGTAGAGACAAAAAATAAAATAAATAGATAAAGCTCGTTTTCCATGAAACAACCTACAGAAACACAATAGTGCCAGAACTGTAGTGCTTCAAACCAAAGCAACGTAGTCTAAACGTCGTCCATGATGCATCAAAAGATAACAAAGATAAGGGACACGATGGGAATCCACTGCTCAAAGTGATCAACCAGAGGGGAGGCGGTTCGAACCTACAGGTCATCGCGTGGTGGCAGAAAGGGGTCGCGGATTTTGCGGTGGTATTCTTAAAAAATTCTTTCCTTATATAAATCTTTCCCTTCCAAATATTCATATACGGAAAGAATTTGTTATTAAGAATACCACCGTAAGTCCCGTTTTCAAACCCACATCCGTGTCTAACTCAATATACGAATGAGGCTTTGGCCCTGTTCACACTGGCGGTTTCAACCACATTGGTTTGAACTGTGGCGGTTCAGTTATAATGTAAGTCACTGGATGCGTTCTCACAAAACTGTGTATTTTTTCCTTGACTCTGCGGTACCTCTGCGGTTTCTGCGCAGTTCAAACCACTAGTGTGAACAGGGCCTTTGTAAGGACACTAGATTCTCTTTTTCCAAAGTATTCTAGTGATCCCTAACTTACAGACTCTTCACCTCCCTAACTCCCTAATATTCCAATTCACCAACTCCCCAGCTCAATAATGTCACAACTCCCTAACTTTCTAATGTCACAACACCATAACTTTCTAATGCCCCAACTCCCTAACTCTCTAATATCCCAGTTCCTTAACTCCCTAATATCCCAGTTCCCTAAATCCCTAATAACCCAACATCCTAACTCGCTATCTTGTTAACTCTGTGACATCCTAACTTTCATTTCCTAGCTTCCGAATTTCCCAAGGCCCTTAATACCTAACTCCCTAAAGTCGTGACTCCTTAACTCTGTAACATGCTAATTCCTTAACTCCCTAACCCCAACTCCTTAACTCAGGAGCTCCGAACCTCCTAACCCACTCACTCCCTAAACCCCAAATTCCTTCCCTAAATTCCCAGATCTTCATATTCCCTTACCCTTGCCTCCCTAAACCCTAAGCCCAACAAGTGTTTGTGTCATTTTGACAATTGGAGATAAACTCATCTGCTGGGATTCGAACCCCCGCCAGAGCGGATTGCTTTATATAAAGCGAGAACCGTACCGCCTGTACCACCGCGACCCTTCAAAACAGAACTAATTCGTTCTGTTTTGAAGGGTCGTGGTGGTACAGGCGGTATGGTCCTCGCTTTATATGAAGCAATCCGCTCTGGCGGGGGTTCGAATCCCAGCAGATGAGTTTATTCCCTAAGCCCAACCTTTCCTCACTTAGGTCCCTCTTTGCACGCCTCTCTCGCTGCGTCGTCTTGTGTGGCGACCCGTGGGATGTCCTTCGTCAGGTTGTCGTCTCTGGGATTTTACTCTGGCTCACGATGGGAGACGCTTCAGCGTCGGGTGTCGGTAACTTGCTGGCCTTTGGTGGTATGAGCGCTGGCGATGGTATACGTGGTGGTATTGTGGTATTTGCCTCTCCTTTTTCTTTATTGTGATGGTTTATTCTCTTGTTCATGTTTTGATTGATTTTTTTTATTTGTTCGTATATTGGTTTTATTTATCGACCTATCTAATTATTCATTTGTTTGTTTTTGTGTATGTTTGTTTTTTATTCTAAGTATATGTTACAGACAGATGAATGAACTTTTGAGGTGATTTTGGTGATTTATTGGTCAGTGATTTTGTCACTAAGGAAATGGTAATTTGCTAAAGTTACTCAGTAACTTAGTTACTTAATTGATAAAGGACGTCAAGTCCCCGCTTACAGATCACATGCGCCACAGTTCGAAATTTAATCCTTTTGGTCCTTGCTGATCCTTTAAGTTGAATAAAATCATCTGACGGCAGCAAGAACGAAGCCCTTAATATATAAAGATTTAGATAATTTTGTTATTTGTTCTTCTTCCGTCCCCACGGGTTTTCTATTCAAATGTGAATAAAGTCGCCTGTTCTTAGCTAGACTATGATTCTAAGAATTCCTTTTAGGTCGAAAAACAGCATTAAACGTGAAGTTATACAACATAGCCTCAATACAATGTTGTATAATTTATATTTTTCATTACGTCATTAAGGTCTTGTTTTGGTTCATCTCAATTTTTTTTACTAGGTTCGTAATTGATTAAATGGGGGTTTCACATTAGTAGAATATAGTAATTCGTCCGAGAATTTGTTTTTGTGATATTATACAATAGTGGCTTTCTTCTGATTCACCGTACCTAGTCTGTAATAGCAAAGTGCTGATTTTGGTGTTTGATGTCGTTTTTGTTGTTCTGTGTGTGTGTGCGTGTGTGTGTGTGTGTGTGTGTGTGTGTGTGTGTGTGTGTGTGTGTGTGTGTGTGCGTGTGCGT
>NC_134782.1:11334534-11339534 GCF_046742065.1 Oratosquilla oratoria
TATATATGTATATATGAGAGAGAGAGAGAGAGAGAGAGAGAGAGAGAGAGAGAGAGAGAGAGAGAGAGAGAGAGAGAGAGGTAAAAAATGCGAAGAAGAAAGAAGAAAGAGGAGAAGAAGGAGGAGATGAAGGAGAAAGAGAAACAAGAGAGAGATCCTTGAAGTATCCCGATCAGTGAACTAAGTCTCAAAAGCCAAGACCATAATAGGTAAAGAAACCGATCAATGTTTACACATTAATTAGAATATGTCAAGATAAATCCGTAAAAAGGAAATCAGTTAACTCCTTTGCAGCCGTGAAGTCGTCTAAGTTGATTTAAATCACCTGATGCTAAACAGAATAAAATTAATTCTCTGCCATCGTAGCGAAATGATTTGTTCAGCTTCTGCATGATATAGTTCTTAATACAAAATTATACATTATAGTATGTTAATAAAAAAGAACGTGTTGATACCCTGACACCAAGCTCATTCCTTATTAACCTTGACGAGATCGGCTGACGTTAGGTTGAATAGAGGCTTTCAGGTACTTCACATCAACCCAGCGGCTAATATTCTAGGAAACACTCAAGAAACATTCTTGAATATGTCAATGCACTAGATATTCGAACTATAGCTAGAAATGTTCTGTAGATGCTAAAGAAATCACATGGTCTTCCGCAGATATTAGATACTCAAACTCAAAAAGGTTATTATAAAGTGTTAGGGTCAAAGAGTATTGCGTCAATGTGAAAAATATGTATGGAGGTTATGCTAGGAGACAGTCAGTTTAACTTGAAACCATCGAATTTGTCTTGTATTTTTGGACACCTAAGGCGAGTTGCCGTTGAAATTTAATGTGATTGAAACTGAATGTGCTAGTGTGATAATTCATTGTATATTGATGTGTATATATATATATATATATAATATATATATATATATATAATGTGTGTGTGTATACAAATATATATTATATATAATATGTATATATATATGTATATATATATATATATATATATATATATATAATATGGGCAGGAGGTTTTCTCTTATGCGTATTTCATTAAAAGTGATGGCTAATTGTGCATTTATTATAATCTTAAAGGTATTCTCCATATGCTTTACTATGGACTTATGTTCCATTGAGAGGAGGTTTATGACTTCACTATAGGTGCTCATGTTTGCTATATCGCGATTTCGGGCTTAAGACTCTTCTTTAGTAGTTCTAGGGATATTATACTGTATTTTATCAAGATAAGAATTACTCCAGTGAATTGAGTTTCCATACGTGTAGAAGGCTCTGCACATTGCTATGCCTTCTCCCCCTTATTTGGGGGTCGACCGAATCAGAACATACACCCATTCCACACCCATCAAAACCCATATATCACTTCCCATCTTAGCACCTCGTGGATGAAGGGTCATTTCGTTCTTCGACGGCATCGCTCGAGTGAAAAATAATGCAACGACATACAGTACTTCACTTTATTTCATCGTTATGTAATGGATAGCTGATTACACTATCTCTCTATCTATCCATCTCTCTCTTACTAGCTTTCACCATATATTCACACATACCATGGCCCTCTCCCTCTGCGATGTCCTCTGCCATCGGGCCTCAACTGGCTCCAGGTCTTGCTTCCACTGGTCGTTCTCTCCTAAGTATGACAATGGCTCAGGCTCTCCCTACTCAACCACTTCCTTCATCTTCTCCTCGTTCTCCCCCCGTTCTCCCCCCTTCTCCCCTACCCCCTTTTTCTTTGTCTCCCACCCTCGCCCGGGGGTACGGAGGCCAGTTGTGTTGTATGAGACGGGGCGGGATCAAGCGTTGATAGGCTGCATTGGTGATTGGGGTGATTGGGATGTGACCAGAATGCAGAGGGCGTCATAAGCCGATCGAAGGCTATGATTAGTGATCGGGTGTTTGATCATAAGAACGTGTGTGATTGGTCGTTTGGTGGGTTGTTGCCAACCCGTGATGGGGGCTGATTAGATGCACTTTGGGAGTGTGATTTGGAGTGGGCACGTGATGGGGCAGGGCCGGGGAAGGAAAAGGGGGTGTGGGGTTCCCTACTTGTAGTTGCGGACCCTCTGATCATTTATTTATCAAATGCGGCCGGGATGTGACTGCGCAGGAGGTAATGACAAAGGGTCTGCCAGAGTTTGCAGTCTTATCGTCATAACCCAACAATAATGATAAGCATTGAGTCTCTTATCTCTCGACCAATGGCTCGCGAGACGCGAGGACCTAAGTGGATTCTTGTGTCATTCTTCAACGCATGCGAAGACCGGACACACGCAGAGGCCCCAGATAAGCCCGGACGAGTGAGGTAGCCGGTACCCACTAACCAGAGGTGATGGGGCCCATGTTCGGGGCGGATAGTTTCGTCAGTTTGGAGCCGTCAGTTTTATCGTCCAGTTATCAGGAAACTACCCCCGGACAGAAGAACCACCTGGCATTAGAAGAGCACTGAATCACTGATAGGGATTTTGGGTGTTTGTTGTCCTTGTCTATTATAAATGTGTACTTTTGCTGGGTACAATGACAGAGTATCCCAAGGTACAGTATGGGATCTACCTATTACTTTGATACACGCTGTCTAATTTACGGCGTTTGCTTAGGAAAGCCAAGAACGATACTAGAATCTTTGAGTTTGCCATGTCTATATCAGCTCTTTAAGATAGCTTACGCGTGTTTTTACTCATGTACTGTGTGTTTTTTGTGTGTTTGTGTGTGTGTGTGTGTGTGTGCGTGTGTGTGTGCCTATGCATACGTGTGTTCCAGTGCTTATGTGCGTGTCTGTGCGTGCCCGTGTTTTTTCGGCATGTGTGTGTGTGTGTGTGTGTGTGTGTGTGTGTGTGTGTGTGTGTGTACGTGTGTGTGCGCGCGCACGCGCCTATGTACGAGTATGAAGTACATATCCGTGTGGGAGTATGCTTGTGTGTACCTGCGTGCGTTTGCTTGTAAACATATGTGCCCCCGCAGGCAAACGTATTTGTGCTCCAGTTTTTGCTTGCACCCTTAAATGGACGCAAAGTGCAGATCATTTTTTCAACCTCAGGTTAGAAGAAGTAGAAGAAGAAGAAAAAGCCAAGGGCAGTGGCCAGGGAAGCAGGAAAAACACATCTTCAGTAGTTCGAGGATAACCGAAGAAGTAAACACAAGAGTCTCCCTGCATGTATGTATATACATATATACATACATATATATATATATATATATATATATATATATATATATATATATATATATATATATATATTAATAGATTCACCAGCGACGGTGATTTCACGAGCCCGGTTCGAATCCGGAGATGACAGTCGGAATTATTATATACATATATATATATATATATATATATATATATATATATATACAGTATATATATATATATATATATATATATATATATACATATATATACATATATATATATATATATATGTACGTGTGTATGTATATGTACATGTTGATAGAGTATATGAATGTATTTTTAAATCCTTCAGTTCAGAGACACTTTATACATTTTGTTTATTTACATAATAAGCAATACATTTATATACTTGTACCTTATTTTATCTTGTTTAATTTCATTCTACTTTATCTGTTTAATCATTCCAATATTTCTAGAGGCGTCCCACTCAGAGATGATATTATAAATTCTATTTCTCTAATCACAGAAGTTTTTATTTCTTAAAGAGACATCCCACCCAGAGATGAGGATATAAATTATATTTTCTTGATCGTCTTCAGGCCTACCTAGATAATTTTACGCTGTCTCATACACAATGGTTTCATACAGTGAAGATACTATCCCCAGAAGGGGGTGGAGGATTGCCCTCTTAATATTAGTGGCTCCTCTCCTCACCCCTGTGTATAATGTATATGGATTAATTCATAATGCTTAGGGCCGCATGAAGAGTTTCTCTTATTTAAGACTGAATTTTGTGCAAAATATATAGTGCACGTTAGAATATTTCGTCTATAGCTAACAACGTATACTGTATCTTACAATCACTGTTAGATTAGGTCGTCTGTAGCCTATAACTAATTATTTGTTTTATTTTCTTATAAACATCAAGGTCCTTATTTGAGCTCATTTTTAAAGTTTTTCAGTATAAAAAGAAAACGAGATATTAAATTGTGTATGTGTGTGTGTGTGTGTGTGTGTGTGTGTGTGTGTGTGTGTGTGTGTGTGTGTGTGTGTGTGTGTGTGTGTGTGTGTGTCTGTGTATGTGTTTGTGTATGTGTGTGTGTGCGCGCATGTGCTGGCATTTGTGAGTGTCTGTCCATGGAATATATGCACAGTAGGACGTGTACAAATGGATTTAAGAGTACATGTACTATATTGCCGATACGTACTTACCTTAGGAAAATATTCGGCCTTTTTTTTTGCGCATATATTGAAAGTTGGACTGACGATCGATTTTTCATAGCCGGTTATAAAGACAGTATAATGCCGGTGAATAATGGTCCTGATTTATTCCCGCCGGTAATGACGGGTGACGCGACCGGCGAGAACGAGATTCCGGACAGCCTCCGGCGCCCGGCAGCAGTGGCCGGACCGTCGAAGCAGCCTTCTTCCTCCTCTTCCTCTTCCTCTTCCCCCTCCTCTTCTTCTTGCACCTCCTCGTCCGTTTCCTCCTCTTCCTCTTTCACCTCCTCGTCCGTTTCCTCCTCTTCCTCTTTCACCTCCTCATAGGCTTCCTCTCCTCCTCCTCCTCCTCCTCCTCCTCCTCCTCCTCTTCCTCCTCCTCCTCCTCTTCCTCCTTTTCCACATCCTTGTCCTTCTCTTTTCCTTTCTTTTTCTCCTTTCTCCGTCTCTTTATCCTCCTTGTCCATCTCCTTCTCCTCCTCCTCTTCCTTCTTTTCCACATCCTTGTCCTTCTTTTCCTCTTTTTTTCCTCATTATTCTCCCTCTCCTTATCCTACTTGTCCTTCTCCTCGTCATCTTCCTCCTCCTCTTCCTCTTCCTACTCCTCTTTCACCTTTTTTTAACCTCCTCTTCTATCTCTCC
>NC_134782.1:11344534-11364534 GCF_046742065.1 Oratosquilla oratoria
TGATGACAACAATAATAACAATGATAACGATGATAATAACTAAAGCAATAAAAACAATAGTAAAAATTGTAACGGTAATAACAATAACAGTTTCTAACGTACCATCTCGACTGAATAAATACCCCGTCGTTAGCCAAAGAAAAGAGTTTGTGATTTGTTCTGTAGTCTTCAAGTGTTTGATGAATTAATCTCCCCCATACCTCGTCTGGGGTACTGACGGAATAGGATTAATGTATTCAACATTCAAGGGAATTTTAGTGACACCCCTACGAACCGGAGCTACGCAGTATTCTTTTCTGGTTGTAGATATACTGTGTCACTCAGTATTATATATATATATAATATGTATATATATATAATATATGTATATATATAATATATATATATATAAATATATGTACATATATATATAATGATAGACAAAGGTCCATTAAGTATTTTCAACATTCATCATAGCCCCCTTTCTACTATGTTCTTGAAATCTCTGTTTTACAGCTTTTGTCAACTCCACCTCCTCGGTTCAGAACTGTTTCCAAGCATAGAAGCGCTGGAAAAACCCATACAACAGTAACAGTTCTTGGATGCGCACACACAAAGGATCCAGACTTGGTTGGACTTAGTCAGGTACGAGGAAATATCTTATCATTTTTCAGTATCACCAATACATCAACGCATGGTCATCGCTCTCCAAGGTCTATTTATGGCATGTTTCCATCCCAATTGGCCTTCCTTGGAGTCCATAGCTCTCAATTGCTACACTTCTACTTGGCAACCGTAAAGATCATATCACAAAACATCCTATGATCAAAGATGGCTTTCCTTGTGGGGGAGGGAGGGAAGCATCATTCCCCACCCCATTTCGTCCCTCCCCCTCCCCCTTACCCACCACCCGAACCCACCTCTCCCGTTCCAACCCTTCCCCTACGTTACTCCTTCCGTCCTCTTCCTTTCCCTCCCTCTCTTTGCTCTTTTCCGTTCCTCTTCTTCCTCTTCCTTTCTCTTCCTTTACCTTCCTTTCCTCCTTGCTTTCCTTGTTTTTTCTTCCTCTCCTCTTCCCCTTCCTATCTCCTTTTCCTCTCTTCCTCTCACTTCCCCTTCTACTTCGTCCCTCCTTCCTCCATAACTCTCTTCCCCTGTGCCCTTCCTTTATTTTGTCAACAATAACCAGCTTTTCTACCCTTGGGGACAACATCACATCAAAAAATTGGAATCACAAATGTGGTAAAAGAAGAAACTTAGGAGGAGGGGAGCGCAACAGCGGGAATGAAAATGGCTAGCAAATACGGTTGATCAAATAATTCTGAAATGTGGAATGTGGAAAGAATGAGTGAATGCGGAGGTGGACGGAGTAAACTGCAAGGGAAGACCAAAAGGTGGATGGATGTGGGTGAAAGAGGAATGTATGTTGAACAGGGAAGGGAGAGGGCAAGATATAGGTGTGAGTGGATAGTGGTTGTGAAAGGATGATTAACTGATAGGGCACAAAGGAATTTCTTCTTGTCTACTCTGTGAATTCTCAAATGGATGAGTGGATGAGGGGGAGGAGAGCCATGTAATGAAGCTGTGGGGGTAAACCAGCCTCGGCTGTCGGGCTTTGTTGTGGAGATGCTGTGTCTTACTATGTGTGTTTGTATGTATGTGTGTGTGTGTGTGTGTGTGTGTGTGTGTGTGTGTGTGTGTGTGTGTGTGTGTGTGTGTGTGCTCTCGCGCGCGTGTGTGCCCGTGCGCTCAAATGTTGCACAAACTGATATGCACATAAACATATATAAATATACGCATCACGTCTGAATGATGCTTCCAAAGCTGCTAATGTGCCCATGGGTCCGTTTGGGAGCCAGCCACGAGACTAAAGGTCTGGGCGGGTCCGCTGGCCACCGAAGAGAAGTTACGTTGATTGTCTCGGAGTTCTCCCCACTAGTCTGCCCACCTCTCTCGACGTATTTTTCTGAACAACACTGCATATTACATAAACAACATTGATAGCAGTTGCAACTGACTGAAGCCCCGTTTATCTAACTTGAATTGTCTCGTTTATAATAAGTTTAGTTGAGGATGAGTAGAGATACATTCTTGGAAGTACTCTAGGACTCGATTTGTCTGTGCTCGGAATTTGCTCCGCACGCATCAAAGGTTGAATACCCACGCGTCCTTTGTATATATATATATGTATATATAGCGGGCGCGCACACACACACACACACACACAAACACACACACACACACACACACACACACACACACACACACACACACACACACACACACACACACACACACACACACACACACACACACACACACACACACACACACACAAACACAAACATTAACGCATAGCGTCTCCTGAAAGAATAAAATATAGATATTTGTATATACATCGGAGGCACCGTGTTAAATTGGAAAATTAGAAACATATTTCGGAGAAAATGTTTAAAATAAATGGAGGTGACAATTGAGAGGTTACAAGGAAACCTCCACTCTCCCCACCTCCCCGATAGGTTGTAGAATTATGATAGTAAGACTAAAAGGCTACAAGAAACGACTGAACCAGAGGCGGAAGAAGAGCATGGCAAGGGGAGGGGAGTAGAAGGAGAGAGATGATTCAGACAAGGGAGAGGATATATCAATAAGTTCTATACACAAAACCAACTGAATGATAAGTACATGATAAGTGGAAAGGGAAAATGGGCAGGATTTATGGACCTAGAAGACGCATATGACAGAGTAGATATATAAGCAATTTAACTTGAGATGTACATAGTAGAAGAATTCTAGCTTGGGGTTTATGAGGGGTTTATGAGGATGATCAAGGAAAATGCAAAATTGTAAAGTGTGGGAGTTTTAGCATAGATGCGTGAAGCTACTGTAGTTCAATATATACTGAAAATATTAAAATGAGTTAAAAGATATAATAATAATTTGGTGTTGGGGAAAGGAAAGAAGAAATGGAGGGTGTCACATGATATGTGCAGACGATGAGATATTGGTAAGACACGGTGTAGAAGAGTTGCAAAGAGGTATATGTTTATGCATATATGCATAATGCGATTATCTTTTTGTACGTTATATACATAATCCCACTTTCCAAGCACCATCATCAAGTACCTCGAGCGAATTCCTCACCCAGCAATCCATTGACATTATTCATATTGTCTGCTCTGCTCCCATATAATCACCCGAAGCATGTTTTGGCTATTTTATGCCCCTCGAATTCATAACCAGTTCCCCACGCGTTCCTTCCTCGGCCCATCTCGGAAACCCACCCATCCCTTCGGCCGGGGCTACGCCCAATCTCAGAGTCCCCGGCACCTATCTGCATGACCGCCGGGGACAATGCAGAGGTACTTTTAAAAGGACATCGATTACCCATAAATTAAGATATACTCCACCTCGAGCAGGTTTCAAAAGTAAACAACCTCATCTTATATATATTTTCGAGGTTCCTCCGACAAGACCCTCTCTTGCTTGACTGCGGGTTTTATTATTATGGGTAGTTTACGTTATAGCCTTTGTTTTGGTGGGCGCTCCAGTGCAGGGTATATGGACTTATAGGGGGGTAACGATTCATTTGGACCTGTTTCAGAACGTGATCCGCCCATTGGCTTTAACGATATCGTTAAAGAATGCCATCCATCGCGCTAAAGGAACTGGAGTGAAGTTAGCTTCTTGATGGATCTGTTATCCACTCTCCCTTTTTTACGGCCATTTAATGCGCTTCTTTTTCTGTTTTATCTTCTCGTATTTTCAGTTTATTTTTCCTCTTTTCTCTTTTCCACTTCTACATGTGTGTGTGTGTGTGTGTGTATGTACATATATATATATATATATGTATATATATATACATATATATATATATTATATATATATATATATATATATATACATATACATATATAGTGAATGATTCCCAGTGATCAATTAATATCTTTTTTCAACCACAAATCACTTTTAATTCCATGCCATCGTAGTGGAGACTAAAAAATTGCTCTATGGAGGCATCCGTTGGAAATTGAAACGTGGACGAGCCGAGCATTTGAACCCACCTTACCCGTAACAAGGTTATAGTGACTTAAACAAGATAGTGTATTGATTAAGTCACTGCAACTTTGTTACGGGGTAGCTGGGTTCGAATCCTCGGCTCATCCACGTTTCAATTTCCAATGAATGCCTCCATCGAGCGATCCTTCAGACTCGACTGCAATGACATGAAATTAAAAGTGATTTATGGTTGAAGATATATATATATATATATATATATATATAATATGCATATCTACATATGTGAATATGTACATATATATACGTATATGTATGTATATATTAACAAATGTGATTGTTTATTTGGTTGCATGTTCGAAAGAAAATGTAAAAAAAAAAAAAGTCTTAATATGTGTTTAGTAATACACTTGTTTCTACTATGATTGGAACTAAGGTGTTGGCATATATCAATGTTCCTTCTCTAAGGAGCTGCCATAAGAAGACCTGATTTTCTGTTGCCTTGAAATTAGGTTTTCGCGGACCGTTGATTATTTTAGATTAGTATTTACTACTTCAGTCCCTTCTGTATTTTTTATGCTGGAGGTTTTATTCAATTTGATGGCATACACTTGTCCCACAAACACATCATTTAACCTCTTTTTTTCCCGGCTGTCACATTTCCTTTTGTTCTTGCTGCAGCCAAGCAACGTTATTCGCCTCAGAGACATTAGCCATTTGACAACACACACGCCATGAAATATATTTTCCTGCTGATTTGTCTTATACTTCAATAAGTCTGAGTGATATGCAAGTTTATACATGTATACAAATACATACGTATAGGTGTGTGTGTGTGTGTGTGTGTGTGTGTGTGTGTGTGTGTGTGTGTGTGTGCATTATACACGTGCTCCTATATATTCATTGTATATGTACATATATATATGTATATATATATATACATATATATATATGTATATATATATGTATATATATATATATATATTTATATATATATATATATATATATATACATATATATATACATATGTATATATATACATATATACATATATATATACATATGTATAAATATATATATAAGGATATTCATACACATATTTTTCCATTCGCTGGTGGGGTAAGCGGAAACATGTTGGTCTCCGATTCGCTTAGTTGTGGGTTCGAATCCCGTACCCCTTTCAGATTCCCAGCAGTGACTGTTACTTACCCCAGCAGTCCCTAGAGCGCCTAATAGGTCAAAGGTGACGACTTCGGCCACAGCTACTCAGCGCCTCCTGGCGTAGGCTCCTCACCACCTTTCCACAGAATGCTCGTGTGGGTCACTTCTTCCTGAGGAGACCATCATCTTGTGCTCCTGGGGCATTTAGCTGCGGCCGAAGCAGTCACCTTTGCCTTCGGTACTGGTGGAGCTGAGATAGTTGTCATTACCGGTAGGTTTTGGGGTTCTGCTGATCATTCCTATCTCTAGGATTCGGAAATCTAGAAAATTCGGGAAGAACGTTCTGTTACCTAGAATAACCCGGCTAACAGAAGGCCTAGCACACCTTGTAGAGATAATTTTGTTCCGAATAATAGAGATTTCCGAATTTTAAGAAATTGCGGAAAAAGGGGAATTATCCGTAGTTTCTCTGTGAAGAGAATAATCATTTCCTCATTGGTCTTCGTGTCGTCTGTCTCCTGTCTCCTACCCAGGCTCCCCTGTGCCCCTCACCCTCCACTCAATTTTATCTTAATTGCAATTTGTGTACTCCGACTACACAATGAATCACATCTACAATAGAAAAGAGGACCGGTAGGAGGTCTTTCGGTCCATAATGAAGGGGAATGGAAAAATACATATTTACATACACATACGAACATATATACGCACACACACGGGTGCACATATAGAAACACACATATATAGAAACATACACACACGCACACACACACACACACACACACACACACACACACACACACACACACACACACACACACACACACACACACACACACACACACACACACACACACACACACACACACACACACGTCTCGAATCATAACTGACTGTCCGGATAGTGTTTTTAGTATGAGCTTACTAAGTTCACGAGCTTGATCCTAGCCGTCGGACACTGTTTAGAAAGGAAGGACAATTATTCAACGTATTCTTTTCCTCTCTCTCTCCCTCTCTCTCTCTCTCTCTCTCTCTCTCTCTCTCTCTCTCTCTCTCTCTCTCTCTCTCTCTCTCTCTCTCTCTCTCTCTCTCTCTCTCTCTCTCTCTCTCTCTCTCTCTCTCTCTCTCTCTCTCTTTCTCTCCTCTCTCTCTCTCTCTCTCCTATCTCTCCTCTCTCTCTCTCACTCTCTCTCTTTCTCTCTCTCGCCATGTATCTTTCTATCTATCTTTGTCTCTCTCCCTTATTCTACTTCCTTTTCTCTCTCTTTCCCCTTTTCTCTCTTACTCTCTCTCTTGTATCTCTCTATTTTACTCTCGCTGTGCCTTACTCTTGCTCTCTCGTTTTATAGTCTACTCTACAGTACATCTACTTTTACTTAACAACCCACTCAGCCTCCTCCGTCCTCCCGCCCTCTACCTATCAACTTCATCCAGCATCCGCACTCCGCCCTCCATCACCTCCATCCTCCTTTTCCTCCTCTTCCTATTCCTTCTTCTCCTCCCCTTCCTCCTCCTCCTCCTCCTCCTCCTTCTGCTCCTCCTAACCCTCCACTCGCGCGTGTATCATACTTCGTAAGTACTATGTTATTTATCAGGACCAGCTCAATAAGTGTATTTTGCATATATAGATAGCTGGGGCTACTACGCCATGAGGCACTTTACTGCGGTCGAAGCCGGCACCTTTGCCCTGTGTGTGTATGCATACCCGGGGACGTTGTTGTTGTTTAGATATTCGCTTCTTTTGCCACAGTAAATGTCTTTGTGTGATTTGTTCTAGTTTTTCGATAGAAGGTTATGTCAATGCGGGTTAAGAGTTTTGGGGTTTGTTCTGCAAGTTATGGCTGGTTATCTTACTCGGTTTAGAGAACCATTTTATGGTCTGTGATTCTTTTTTTTTTTTTTTTTTTTTGTTTACCTCCAGATGCTTCTCACAATTTTCTTTATTTTTGATTGCGTATTTTTTTTAAGTTATGCAACCCTCAAGTGGTCAGACAAGTTAATTTTTCTTGTTTTTATATGTATCTTCATTTATCTTATCCAGTGTATATACTTATATATTTTAGTCAGGCTGGAAAAATAACACCGTCAATGTGCTACACTTAAGTTGATTAATATTTTTCCTAAAATGGACCTTGATAGCATATACATACATAAATATGTATACATACATACATATATATATATATATATATATATATATATGTATATATACATATATATATACATACATATATATATATGATATATATATATATATATATATGTATATATATATATATATATACATATATATATACCTATATATATATATATATTTATATTTATATATACATACTCGCACATACATATGTAAATGTATATGTATATGTATACTTTTAAGTGTGTGTACTACCCAACAACTACTTTTATTAGGTAAACAACCGTGATCAGTAATTCAAAGTCTCAGCTCATAGTTAAGTTAGTAAAGATGGTAGGTCTTGGTTGTGAAGAAAAAGGGAGTCATTGAAGAGACTGCTATTGCTTAACGCTGTTGGGCTCTTGATCGTTTTTTGCTGCAAGCAAGACACGGTCATTACCGAAGCTGCCGAGATACCTATCATTTCTGCGCTGAGATCAAAGTCACTTAGCGCGAGATATGCAGCGATTTTATTCTAATGGGTTACTAGTGATGGAGAGACACCTCGCGGTCAGGCAAGCGCCGCTGATGTGGGGCACATGTTTCTTGTTAACCAAATTTATGCTTGAAATCACTCAATGAATATATTTTACCAATTTCTTATCACCTGCTATGTTTCAGGTCACTTCCACTAGCTCTGCCTTCACTAGCTCTTCCTTTCTTACCATCTCCTCCACTACTACCACGAGCTCCACATCAAATTCCACTTCTGAGACTAACAATCGTACATCTACCTCCACCTCTGCACAACCTCTTCGTTTCTGTAAACACTTTGCTACGGCGAGGCTAGTTTATTTTTTTTTCATTCTTGTCTAATATCACATGATTTTATTTAACAAAAGTGCGGGCTATGATCAAAACGGTGTATTAATTGATAGAAATACCTCTAACTGAATGAAAACTACTTTTCAAAAAACAAAATAAAAAGGTAACAAAAAGAATAAATAGATGTAAAAAATAGAAAAGGAAAACAAAAAGATAAAAAGAAAAAATTCTGAAGAAGTTATAGAAAAAAAAATGAATAATAAAAAAGGTAGAAAAAGTAACACATAACTGGGAGTACCTGGTCCTTACTTGACTCATTTCCTCAAGGCGGCCTTCTCCAGGAGATAAGAGGCGCAGCACCTCCTCGTAAACTGAAAGAGCAGCTCACAAGACCATTTAAGTCTGTGAAGAAACTGTCTGCAAAAATAATGCTAATGCTAATGAAAATAAATTAACTCTATTAATTACTTTTTTTATTTACGTGTACATCATATTATGCATTGTATATTATTATATAATTATATATAATGTATCATTTGTTATATATATATATATATTTATTACGTAACATATACTATATATCATACATCTTATACTATGGTGCAAAAAATGAGGCCAGAACTATTTCCTTGACGCTCGTTTATGAGTCGGAATCCCTGATGCTCCCGGTGATCCGGGACTCACCCTGGGTTCACCCCTGAGTCCAATCGTGGATCCAAAGGAAACGCAGTATCGGACCGTGTCTTTGCAAATGTATTGAACTTTGGTAGAATGGCATGCTTGATCGTGTGATGATGATGATTTCGATGCTATGATGATAATGATGATTTAGATGCTGTGATGATGATATATAATACTGATGATATTATGGCAGGACGATTATCATATGTCCAGCTCTACCCAGAACCGTCACCTTTGCCCTTTGTGTTGGGCAACTAGAGCAAATGTAAGTGACTAGTAGCCGATGGGGATCGAATTCAGTCGCAGAGAAATATCATTGATAATAATAAAGATTACAAAAATAAAGATGGTGAAAATGCAGATGATAATCATATGATGATTTATAATAATAACAATGTTGACGAAATTGATAAGAAGAAATTATAAACATAATAATGGTGATATCAATAATAAAAGATATAATAATAATGATAATAATAATTAGTAATAATTAATGATAATTGATAATAATGATAATAGAAGAAATGATAACAATGATAGCAATTAATAATAACAACAATAACAAATGGTTATAGTAATGATAAAGTAATAAGAATAGAAAACGGTAAATCTAAATAAAATTGCAATATTGATGATTATGACAGAGCTGACCGAATACCGAATACCTTGATAAACGAGTCTGTTGGGTGATGTATACATAGTTGTGTACATTGAAAGCCCCCTCCTCTTCCTCCCAACCGCATCCGCAAACCTCCAATACATCAGCAGACCAACATATCAATTCTCTTCTTATCTCAACCAGTGAGTACCATTATTGGTGGGGTCCCTACTTTCCTCTACATTCCCATCATTCATGTCCTGACTCCTCTCTCTCTCTCTCTCTCTCTCTCTCTCTCTCTCTCTCTCTCTCTCTCTCTCTCTCTCTCTCTCTCTCTCTCTCTCTCTCTCTCCCTCTCTTTCTCTATCTATCTTTCTCTCTTCTGCTGTATCATATATCCTTTATTTTGCTCTTCCTCCTGTTTATCTATCTATTCATATTTATTTATTAGTGTATGTATATTTTAGATTGGCTTATCTATATGCAAGTTTATTTTCTTATTTGTTTATGTATTTATTTATCTATTCATATATTGTTTATTTGCTAATGTATTTATTCATTTGTGTTCATTTATTCATTCGTTCATTCATTCATTCATTCACTCATTCATTTTTTTTTTTCTCTAATCAGAGCTTGAACTCCAACTAACTCCAAATAATTTTATTTAACTTTGGGAGATCTCTTATCAGAGAGAACTCTAAGAACTATCTTGATCGTAATATCATAAGTGAAAATGACAAATCTATAAAGACAAATCGTTTCTGATTATGCTTAGTCATAAGGACCATCCACCTCAGGTGACTTGTGTACATGGTGTCCTTTTGCTTTGTGTCGATGCAGTTCTTGCTGTGGTTTTCAGACACCAGATCCCTTTTACTGTCTCACTAGTATATGTACCAAAATCCTATACAGAAATACAAATGTCATGTGATGATTCTATATATTGATTTACTTTTTTTCAGGTCAGACTTTCATTATGAAAATTTTCATGCTGAAGGAGCACAAGGAAATACCCAATGTCTTGTATTATTCTATTTCAATCTATTTTATTTTATTCATTAATCTATTCATTTGATAATGCGACAGAAAAGCGTGTCTTTTCTTCCTGAAGCACCGATAGTGAAAGGATTAAGAGTGAAAGCGATGTTGACTGGAAGAGTAACATGGTAAACAGCTCGTTGACGTCCGCTCCCGAAGAACGCTCTTCAACTCTTCAATCCGATAATTGAATATTGTCTGGGTAATATGTTAACGAATAAACTAAAGAAATAAAAGGGAAAAATACATACACACAAATAAATAAATAGTCAGACCCGTGAAATAAAAAAACAAAATAAAATGGGATTTTTTGCGCGTCAAGAGGGTAACGTACAGACGCGCAGGAACGACTGAAAAGGAGTTGGAAATGAAGGAGGTAAGGAGGCGAGAGGTGGAGAGAGGCCCAAGAAGAAGAAGGAAGAGGAGAAGGAGGAGGAGGAGGAGGAAATGGGTTCTAGAGGTGCGACTGTGGTCAAGTAGAGGTGATAATGGTGGCAGAGGGGGTGGGGCAGGTGACGGGGAGGCTAACAATGGTGAGATGGAGATGTGGTTAGTGGACAAGAGCAGGGTTGCTGGTGATGATAGTGATAGTCGTGGTGGTGGTGGTATTGGTGGTAGTGGTGCAGATGGTAGTATTGGTGGTGGTGGTATTGGTCGTGTAGGTGGTGGCTGATGTGGTGGTAGTGGCTGATGTGGTGGTAGTAGTTGAGGTGGTATTAATTGTGGTGGGATTGGTGGTGGTATTGATCGTGGTGGTATTGGTGGTGGTGTGGTGGTGTTGGTAGTGGTAGTGGTTGAGGTGATAATGGTGGTGATGGTGTAGCTGTTGGAATGTTGGTATAGGTGTTAATAGTGGTATGAACTAAAACTATCTCGGCGACAAAAACAGTTCCATTTACGGCTGAGCCTCGGAACTCCAAGACACCCCTTGAATATTTTATTCTGGCTAACGAGATTTTATTTTGTTCAGTTAAGTGAAATGACTGAGATGAAACGGGGGCTTGAAACTAGTGACAATGTCACAAATATATAAATGACACTTTCAGTCAGCATCACTTTCACTCTTCACACTTTCGCTGCCTGTGATTTAGGGCGAGGGACGCGTTCTCCTGTCGCATTATCAAGGAATAAATGTATAAACAAATAGAAATGAATAAATAAAAGATGAATTAAAGTAAGAAAAATATAACCACACATGTTATGCATATTTTGAATAGTTCATCTTTTATGATATAAAATGTTTCGTTGTCAACTCAGCACGATATCGTCTTTTGCTAACCCTCTTCTAGGTATTACCCTTTTTTATGGAATTTGCTCTGAAAAAGATGGGAAATTATTTTTCTTAACTGTTTCCACTTAATGACGTACTCAGACACCAAACAATGGAATAAACTTCCTGTAGAGGCAGTGCAATGTAGTCCGGTCCGAATTTTTAAGATTCATTTAGATCAATGGTTCTTAAACCATAGGTCACGACCCAAAGCTGGGTCGCCAAGCCATTTGCATGGGTCACCAAAGTTTTTTGGATCCTATTCTTAGCATCCGACCTAGGTATGCTCTTCCTTTGTAAATTCTTGTACAGTCAAACAACGTGCCCATCATTACGAAGAAGTCCCCAAGACCCACGGAGACAAATCTCTTCTCCACTGGACAAAAACGATCAAGAACGGCATTCCCAGACGAAGACGAACCCCATCGTCTACCCGGTGGTCGTCGGGCGGGTCGTCGGCAACCGACGTACCGCCCCATCGGCCGGACGGGCGGGCGGGCGGTCGGACCCCGAAGGCGCTTCCGAGCTGAGAATGGACCGCGCGACGCCTCGTGGCTGCAGAAGCTTTGTTTAGACGAACCCAGTCGGTCGCTGACGCCCAGCGGTCATTTCCTTTGTTAACTTAATAAAGCAGTTGATTTTTCGCATTGTGCCGAAGGAGGTGTGAGTTTTTGTTTCCAATAGACACACACACACACACACACACACACACACACACACACACACACACACACACACACACACACACACACACACACACACACACACACACACACACGTATCGCTGCGCTGCGAGTCGTTACTCCAACTCTCGTAGGCGGTGAGTTGGGTGTGTGTGTGTGTGAGAGTAAGGTCACAGCATTGCCCATAGATCGGTCATATATGAACTCTGAGCTCTCTTCCGCAAGGGAAATAGCTGTCGATCACGAGTCCAACACGTGATCCAAAATCATGGTTAATCATACACATACATATGCATATATTAGTGAAGGAAGGAAGCAGATTCTCTCGTTTACAATTATATTTAAATACGACAGGATTTTTCAGTTGATTATTGTCTTCGTATTCTCTAGCTTTCTAGCTATAATTCTTCCGTCTAGAGAATGTGCAGACGTGTGTGTTTGTGTGTGTGTGTTTCTTTGTTTGTATTTGTGTATGAGTGTATTTGTGCATGTGTGTGCGCGTGTGTGTGTTTGTATGTGTGCGTGTGTGTACGTGTGTGTGTGTGTGTGTGTGTGTGTGTGTGTGTGTGTGTGTGTGTGTGTGAGTGAGTGTGCGTGCGTGTGTGTGATCGCGTGCGCACGCGCATATGTTTATATATATGAATTATATAATGATATGATGAATCTATCTTAAATGGTTCACTGCGTCAAGAACTTGTAACTTAAGGGGATATAATGCAGCCTATATACCTCTGTATGGTAGCTTAGTCCGGCTTGGTAAATCATTATATCTGGTGAGAATTACATTTGAAGTGAAGAGTGTCTGAATAGTTGTGGTACATGTTATCTGAAAATAATGTGTATATATTTATATATATATATATATAATATATGTATATATATATGTATATATATATATATATATATATATATATATATGTATATATGTATATAAATGTGTATATATTTATATATATATAATATATATATATATATATGTGTGTGTGTGTGTATGAATATATGTGTTCATATATATATATGTGTGTGTACATATATATACATATATATATATATATATATATGTATATACAGTATATATGATTATATACTAGGTATATCTATACATCTCTATATATGTGTATATGCATATATATATATATATATATATATATATATATATATATAAGATATTGCACTCCCTATGTGGTATAAAGTATCAGTAAATCCCTAAAACCCACACATCATGCAAGACTATCAGTAGTGTCAGCACCCTGTTTTTCATTTTGATATATACCAAGGAAAGTGGTTTAATTGATTTTTTTTTTACCGTTAAGGTTTCCGTTTTAGCTTTTACATATTCAGTATGTTTTTATTCTCTCTTTTTTTCTTATCTCTCTCTACGATTTCCATAAATGCATCTCAATTAGACGGTCACAGCACCGACGTCCCCCAATATTTCATTAATCTCTTCTTGCGATATACCTCGTTTACATTTCCAGTTGTTTATATTGAAAGTACCCACTAGATTATCTTTGACCATAGACTGTAACAAAATATTGGTTTTGCTATGGTATTAGCCGGCGATAGCAAGGACCACTCATGGCGGTGTTTGTCTTCTATACTATACACAAAATATCTAATATATTATTTACATATATATATATATATATATATATGTGTGTGTGTGTGTGTGTGTGTGTGTGTGTGTGTGTGTGTGTGTGTGTGTGTGTGTGTGTGTGTGTGTGTGTGTGTGTATGCATGCATGTATGCATACATACATATTTTTTCAAAACTTAATTACTTATTCAGTATGAGTTCATAAACTGTTTTGGGTTTTGTCATTATGATAGAATACAATATCTGGTATTCCCAATGTAATTTTCCAAGTATAATTGTCCTAATCTACCTACTAGTTCTCACTATAGCACCGCAAGCACGCTTGAACGCCGTTGGCACCAAAACTCCTCGAATGATCATGTGGCATCACTGGAGTGGCGCCGTCATAGGCCGGTGTCACACTGTCCGGTGCCGCCGTTGCAGCTTGTTTTTTTTTCAGATTCTCCCTTATTAAGAGTCATCAGACTCGAGAGATTATGAGGGTACTTTAACCAGAGGGAGATAGTTATTTCCGTTACAGTTTGTTGTTGGCTATAGCAAAGTGTGAATGAGTCATTACGAGTCTCATGAGTCATTATGAGTCGCATGAGCCATTATGAGTCGCATGAGTCATTATTAGTCTCATGAGTCATTATGAGTCTAATGAGTCTCATGAGTCATTATGATTCTCATGAGTCTCATGAGTCATTATGAGTCTCATAAGTCATTAGACTCGAAAGGTTATGATACCATTCTAACCAGAAGGACATTGTGGTCGTTATATAAAGCTCTGGTTATTGTCAAGGGATTTTATTAAATTTATTGAACTTGCCCATAATCTAGCTGCATCCGGCGCCGCCGGATAATGTGACACCGGCAATACAAGAATTACATGTTAAAACTTGAAATGCGGCATCAACGAATAAGCTGAATGATCACAGAAAGACATATTATTATGGCCGTATGGCTCAGAAAACCGACCCGTATTACGTGATCATATCCGAAGAAGGTTATTTTGAATAAGTTAGAATAAAGGAAGACTTATAGGAGACGCAGTGGTGGGCATAAAAAGGGATGAGTCTGGTGTCTAACTGGAAGCTTGCTATATCAGGCAAAAAGTTTGTCCACTTAGTTAAAGAAGCTATTTAAATAAAGTTTATTTGTATGATGGTGAGTTTTCTTTTACCAAGATGAATTGAAACGAATAAATTCTGTGTTTGAAATGTAGGTGTGTGTGTGTGTGTGTTCGTATACATTTACACATCTAAGCATTCACCCAGATTACATGGTACTTGTCCGTTCAACTTACTTATGGTAGCAGGTTCCACATCTCATTGGATACCATCACACCTCTCTTCCTCCGAAGAACAATATCGATTCCATTTTTTTTTTCTGCTCCGAATCTACCGATGTGTCGCTGTTTATTCATCACAGATAGGCAAACAAGTTTTCAATCCATTTGTTTAGTGATACTAGGTACTTATCCAAGATTCCTAACTCAAACACCATCTGTCATCAGGGGTTCCCATGTTTGTTCTACCAAGCCTCATAGCTTAGTCGTTTAACATCGATCAGCGTCTCTGGTCGTAAATTGGGTCAGACCTTAGTATATTGGTCCGCAGACATTTCGAAGACGATGGTTTTGGTCCTCCTAAGTGGATGTTCACTGTTGCTGGTGTAAGCGATTCGGACCCGTATATGGGTCGATACTTGGAATATCACGAATATCTAAGTTCTTTGGGGCTTTTGCTCTTGTTCTTGTTGTCGTTGTTCTTCGGTCTTAAACTACAGTTTGGTTTAGCTTGTAGATCAATTTCTTCTTTTTTTCCAATGAAGAGCTGAATGTGATCAATTTTTTTTATTTGCTTATTTACTATCAATTGATTAATTGATCAACTTATTTATTTATTTATTTATTTATTTATTTTTTATTTCTCTTCATCTGTTTGTATACGAGTATATGTTTATTTATATATTCGTTTGTGCATATACTAAGTGGTTCTTTACCTTGTCATTATTTTATTGTTATTATTGCTATTGTTATTGCCTTATTGCTAATTCTGTTGCTATACGCACACACAAACATACATACAAGCGCGCACACACACACACACACACACACACACACACACACACACACACACACACACACACACACACACACTCGGAACGCCGTAGTGGCGGCGCAGTGGTAGCGTTCGCGCCGACATTACGATGGTCCGGCTTCAAATCCCTCCCAGGGCTGAAATAATTTCAGTATCACTGCGCTGCGAGTCGTTACTCCAACTCTCGTGGGCGGGGAGTTGAGAGTGTCTGTGCGTGTAAGGTCACAGCATTACCCATAGAATGGTCTTATATGAGCTCTGAGCTCTCTTCCGGGAGGGAAATAGCTGTCGATCACGAGTCCAACACGTGATCCAAACACCAAGGTGTGTGTGTGTGGGTGTGTGTGTGTGTGTGTGTGTGTGTGTGTGTGTGTGTGTGTGTGTGTGTGTGTGTGTGCGTGCGCGCACACACACACACACACACACACACACACACACACACACACACACACACACACACACACACACACACACACACACACACACACACACACAAAGAGTGTCGAAACAGACATTTTAGCTTTTTTGTGATTATTTCTTGTGCTCTGCCGTGTTTCATGGAGCTTTGCACTCACTTCGTGTAACTTGAACCCCAGGTTTGATCCACATTGGTCACTGTCAGCTGACACTATGTCTGGCTGTCAAAGCACTCAGGGTTAATACTACAGTTTGTGCCTCTGCTAAGGGCCTTCTGGTGTATGATAACCTAAGAATGGAGGAAACTGCAAGAGACCATAAGGCCTACGTTAGGTAGTTCCATACCCCTCACCAATTGTCATCCCTATCGATAAAGTTATCTAAAATTCTCTTAAAACCACCAATTATTTCAGCACTCACTACGAGCGTATATACTTGCAAAGTCTATTCCATTCGTAACCATTTCGTCTGTAAACCAGTTCTTGCCTATTTCCTCCTTAAACCTAAAATTGTTCAAATTAAATCTAGCTCTGCAGATTCTATATACATTGAAATACTTAGAAGCAACACGACCGACTTAAATCAGTAACTATACCCATGCAATGAAGATGATGAGTGTTTTCTATGGGGTATGGAAGGGAAAATAAACATGAATGGCTATCTCTCTTCGTGAGAGGAAAAATTTAATCTGTAGTTACCAGATGATGATTTCAGTGTCTTGTAGTTATGAGATGAATATTTCAATATCTTGTAAACGGCCATTTACATGGTCATACTGTTTGTCAAACCGAGTTTATCAAACAAATGTTTGAAGTGATGTTTGACACTGTGAACGAGGCATTTGGATGTCAAACAAGTTTGTCAACCAAATACCCCATTCACGCGGCCAAACATCACTTCAAACACTTGTGTGGCAAACCGGGTTGGACAAAACCGGGTTTGACGAACCGAGTTTGACAAATCATGTTTGACGAACCGAGTTTGACCGTGTAAATGCACTTCTGTTCGTAACTGTCCTAGTAATAAAACCTGGTGTTCTGTTAGCTTTAATCCTGGCGCTAATGCACTGTTTCCTGGATTTAAGGTCAAGACTCACTTGAACTCCCAAGTCTCTCTCGCACTCAGATTTCTCTAAAAACGTGTTATCTAAGCTATATCTAATTTCGGAGTTGTGTAGCCCTACATCTGAGATATTGAAGTCCATTTGCCATTTCACTGACCATGTATATAATTTGTTAAATCATCTTGCAGAGTCTCGGTTTGTCTCCTGATCTAATTTGTCGTCCTATTTTAGTGTCATCCGCAAACTTACATCACTATTAATCCAATTGTCCAGGTCGTTTATATATGTAATGAACAACAAGGGTCCCAAAACCGAGCCCTGGGGAGCTCTATTAGAAACACTCCACCATTTATATTTTACACCATTTATGATGATCCACTGTTTTTTTTTTTTTTTTTTTTTTTGTCACTGTTCCATACACTAATCCATTCAAACCCTTTTTCTCCTATGCCTTGGGCATTGACTCTATTCAATAGTCTCTGGCGTGGCTAAAGTCAAGGTAGATATCGCAACTATCATTATTATCTGACGCTTTGAATACATTAGTATAAGAAGAAAGAACATTAGTCACACATGACTTACTCAAGGAGAACCCACGCTGTATGTCACGACTCGAATCATGTCTCGATGTGATCTTTGAGTCTAGTAACTATTATTGATTCAATCACTTTACTTATAACTGACGTCAGACTGATTGGTCTGTAGTTGCATATAGCCGATTTATCTCTGTGGCTAAAGTCAAGATAAATAACATCACAACTATCATTGTTATCTGACGCCTTATATACTTTAGTGTGAAAATATAGAAGATTAGTCACACATGACATTTTGGAGAAACCATGCAGTGTGTCCGCACATTTTTGTGTCATCAGCAAATTTTGAGAGAATAGATTTCAGTCCGTGGTCTATATCATTTATATATACTATGAATAAAAGTGGCCCAAGAACGGAACCCTGATGAACATCACTCGAACATTTTTCTGTCTAGAAGTTTTGCTATCGTTCAACCAATTACTAGTCCAACTTAATAGGCTACCACTTATTCCGTGTGAAGCTAAGTTAATAAGTAGTCTTTCGTGGAGGACGGTATCAAAAGCTTTTGCAAAGTCTAGATATATTAAAACTATAATGTTCCTTTTGATATAATTCGAGATGACCGTGTTATAGAATTTGAGTAAGTTAGTCACGCAAGAGCGTTTCCGTTTGAATCCATGCTGGCTATCATCAAACGACTGCTTTCTAAATGATGTTCGATAGCATCTCTAATGATAGTTACCATTTTTTTTCCTACGATTGAAGTAAAGCTTATTGGCCTGAAGTTATTTGATTTCTTTTTGTTACCTTTTTGAATATTGGAGTAACGTTAGCTAGCTTCCATTCTCATCGGACATCTCCGGATATGATGGATTTCTTGATAATAATTTCTAATGGAAAAACAATCTAAATTTTAATTTCTTTTAAGATGATTAGATGCCAACCGTCAGGCCCTAGTGTTTTATTAACTTTGAGTTTTTCTATACACCTTTAATTTTATTTTCATTTATTTATTTTTATTTATTTACCGTATTAAGTTCACTCTAGATTTTTCTCAGGTTTCAGTTTGGAATTACATTTACTGTGGGTATATTCTTTTTAACCAGCCTTGCCATATCGTTATATCTGAATTTAAGGTGTGTTTCTCCGTTTTTTATTTTTACATAAAGTCCTCTTTTCATTCTAGTCTCATATTTCAGCACTCCATCATCAATTTGGGAGTATTACTATTCTCCGTATTGACTTGAAAGGAATAAATTTATTTTGTGCCTTTATAACTAAAGCTGTTATGTTACTGTACATCTCATCCAAATCGCTGACCGTTCTGTCGACCTCTTGCGTGTAAGTAATCAAATGTTTGATATACTCTCTCATCTCATCAAAATTAACTCTCCTGAAGTCCAGTGCTAGAAAAATATTCGTAATATTCAATTCCTTCCAATTAATATTAAATCTTATTTCTTGATCACTAGAGTCTAGACTATCTCCCACTTTTACGTTACTCGTTAGGTGCTCATTATCAGTTAGAAGTATGTCCAGAGTATTCTCTCCCCTCGTAGGATCGGTAATAATTTATTTTAGGAAATTATCCTGCACCGCATCTAAGAAATTTTGCTCTTCCTGATCTACTAAAATTTCCCAGTCATAGTTAAAATCTCCCATGATCACAGCGTTTTTGCACTGGGACGCCCAGCAAATTTCACGAATCAAGATGCCTACTTCTCGCTCAAGGGATTCAGCAAGGAGCCGAAATCCTTTGTGTGACAAGTGCATCCCGTCCCTTGTATATAGATGACTCTTGCCGTAAAAGCGATCCCAGTTGTCAACAAAAGCCCATCCATTAGCCTTACAATGTTTTACCTGCCTGCAGTTTATCGCAATAGCCCTGAAATGCCACATGCCTCCAACTCTACCCTCGGAAGGATTCCACATACAAC
>NC_134782.1:11369534-11374534 GCF_046742065.1 Oratosquilla oratoria
TGCGCACAAGTGTGTGTGTGTGTGTGTGTGTGTGTGTGTGTGTGTGTGTGTGTGTGTGTGTGTGTGTGTGTGTGTGTGTGTGTGTGTGTGTGTGTGTGTGTGTGTGTGTGTGTGTGCGCTCGTGTGCTTGTACAATTCAGAGTAAAGGTTCCGTCACATTTCGCATGCAGACATGGCAACACCGATGGAGCACACTGCAGTACTATTTTGTTACGACTGACCAATAAGTAATCTCTTATTCACCACTGTGATCGCCTGTTCAGTTATATATTACTTAAAAGTTTTTAGATGCCAATAAGTGCCAAAAAGGATTGGCACTTGAAAACCATCTTTTAATACCTCTTTCTGCTTTTTCTGTTTCATGTTATCAAATTAAATTCTTTTGTTTTTCGCTCTCCAATTGAATGTGTGTTGTATGGGTCCACTGTTCTTCTCTTATGGGACTCTGTGTCTTCTAGCCAAGGCTCCTTTGGCGATTCGTTGCATTTCATTACTTTCCTAGGTTATTTGCTTAATAATGAATTATAATATCGTCTTCTTTTAAATCTAAATCCCATACTACCCGGTCATGTTTCAGGACTTTAACAAAGATGATGTAGGCAAGGTCATCATATAAAGACATAAGGACAGAACACGTAGTAATGGAATTAGATCGGTCAACTTTAGGTTTAGTGAAACAATAGACAAGAACTGGTTTACCAAGAGAGTGGTTAGCGAATGGAATAGATTAAGTGTCCATATACTGAGCGCTGAAACAATTGGTTGTTTTAAAAGAAGGTTAGATGACTTTATGGATAGGGATGATAGGTGATAAGAGACATGGAACTACCTAGTATTGGCCTTGTGGTCTCTTGCCGTGTCCTTCGTTCTTGTGTTCTTATTTTCTTTAATCAACCGACCGGGCGATATCTAGACTCGCATAGCAAAATATTTACATTGAGCCTGTCCTATCCCCTATTTATGCTATTATTGGGATTTCGTTTTTTTGGAAAATCATATATATATATATATATATATGTATATATATATATATATATATATATATATATATATATAATATATTTCTCTCTCCCGCTGGTGGCTTATTGGCGTATTCGGAAGCTTGCTGATCTCGCATTCGATTAGTTGTGGGTTCGAGTCCAGTACTCCACTCCAATTCCCAGCAGGGGCTGTTTCTTACCTACCCAACCGTCCCCAAAGTACATAACAGAGTAAAGGTGACGGCTTCGACCGCACCTATGCGCCTCCTGGCTTAGGCTCCTCACCTTTCCTTTGCCGGGCGAGAGGTTCTCTCCTTTTCCTCGCCAAAGGGTGAGCTAATTACTACCATTACCTCCCTCTCTTTGGACGCTCACACGTCACAGAAAGGAGATCAAGATCTGGAATATTAGTAGATGGTCTCGTTGATTTGTAGGGATGGATATCTCGCAATCTGGAAGGGTTGTTTATGGTGGCTGGAATGGAGGAGAGCCGTGCGATGATTGTCAAGCAATTAGCATTGGATGAAATGAATTAGTCTGTTCTCCGGTCCACGGCCTGTCTGCGTGGAAGCAAGAGGGACGGCCGCCTTTCTTCCAGGCTGGTCAGATTATTTATTTATTTATTTATTTATTTATTTATTTATTTATTTGGGTGTGGGGGCTCTCTTTTTGTGGATCTAAGTATTTCCTGCCTGAAAACTCTTCTTGGTTAATTGTGTTAAGTTATGTTTGTCCGCAGCTGTCTGTGTCTGACACTGGGAGATTCGCGTTCTTTTACTCCCATCTTCTGCAGAAGCTTTAAGGCTCGTGCCTTCTTCCAAGACTTATTTTTCAATTTGTTTTATTTTATTCATTTACTTATCTATTTATTCATTTATTTATTTACTCACTTATTTATGCATTTATTTATTTACTTATATCTCTATTTATTTTCCTCATATCTCTATTTGATTATTTGATTGTTTTTTAACCTCTGTAATCAGATTTTGTAAACCTCTCCTTTTTTACTTACCCGCAGGAAAAAAAATATATTCTTTTAAGATATTTTTGAAGATCGCTATGAGGTCATACATGGTAAAGCACTCCCAGTCAGTTAAGTTTCCATAGTTTGAAACCGTTTCTTTAACGAAATACCAGTTTCTTGCGTTAATAATAACAAGATAATTATAGTCACACCGATGTGAATAGGGTGTTAGATATGAGAAGGAAATAGGCAGAAACTGGTTTACCAAAAGACTGGTTAACTAATGGAATGGAGTTAGTAACCATGTAAGTGCTGAAACAACCGGTTGTTTTAAAAGAAAATTAGATAACTTTATGGGCAGAGATAACAGGTGGTAATGAACATGGAACTGCCTAATGTAGGCCTTATGGTCATTTGCAGTCTCCATTACTCATATTCTTATCAACCTTATGCAGTCAATACGTTAGACACTGTAGTTGTATTCCTAAGGACCAGTGTAGGTCTTATGGTCATTTGCAGTGTCCACCATACTTATGTTCATATAAATATTAAGCAGTCAATACGTTAGACACTGTAGTTATATTCCTAAGGACCAGTGTAGGCCTTATGGTCATTTGCAGTGTCCACCATACTGTACTTATGTTCTTATAAATATTATGCAGTCAATACGTTAGACACTAGTTATATTCCTAAGGACTAGTGTCATGCAATATTCTTTTGTGATTGGATATTCAAAGAAGATCAATATCTTCTTGCTACCATCATTACATCGTTTCTTTACCGTGTCTATGTTTCTGTCTCTTTGGAGCAAATTTCGTTCACCACCTCCAGCTCCATCTATTTTGTGCGATATTGTCCCGAAGGATACAAGTACTGGTCATACCGTTAATAGATCCTGTCTATCAGTAAACTGTTCTTTTCAGCTGAAATGAGACGTCCAACGCGAGCCAAAATGAAATAAATGACGAATGTTATCTGTGAGATGGTCTGAGCAGCGTCTACCGTAGAAAAGATGACGGTTTGTCCTAGATTGAATAAAGAAATATGTCAAATTCTCATGTCACAATTGCTGGTTTTTTACGACTAACAACTGGATTAGGCCGCTGTGGTGAGGTACAGAGACTGCATCGCCACCAAGTGAATAGAGTGGCGGTTCTGCATCGGGCCATCAAAGCTGTACACTAAAAGTAAACAACAAATGCTCACCCTATCGCAACGGACAATAGTTCCTTCAATTAAATAGAATCGCGTGGCGGCAGATAACATAAAGTAATAAAAGGCCTGGAATGAGATCAGTCAATATAAAGCCATTCAGTTGTAAAGTTTCTCCACAGCTGAATAAAATCGTACAACAGCATCGACGGAGACATTTTGAAATAGAACTCCATATATATATATATATATATATATATATATATATATATATATATATATATATATATATATGTATATATATTTCAAGGACTACTATTATACAGGACGTGCACACCCAGATTTCTGGCTCCGCTAGCGGAGGTCATTGCTTTCTTTGTAACCTAACATTTTATATTGGACAATTATATCAAAACTAGAAACCTAACATTGTATATAGGACAAATATATCAACTACTGACTTATTCAATGCAGTATAAGTTAATATAAACTTTTATAGTGAAATAAGAAATTATTTTTAAGGCATTGTTATGCTTTGAAATACCAATTTTAGCCGGACTTAACATGTATTATTGTATGAGGTTAGTGGACACTTTAAAGGAACCCAAATTGCTGTTGTTTTACATTTTACAAAATGGATTATAGTTAAACCTTAGTGATTGCAAACAAACACACACACAAATAAACAGACATAGAAGCAAAAGCTTACCAGACTGCAGCGATTAATCAGCGAGCCGGGCCTTCTTTGCAGAGGTCTGGAGAAGGACTGCATTCTTCTGCTGGTCTTTCTCTAGGTTGTGGAGTCCATTCAGAAGAACATCTGCCAGACGACGGAACATCTTGGGACAGTCAATGTCAATCCCACTGAAGCTGGCCAGTGTCGACAAGATCTCCATCAGTCTTTTCTGGCAGCAGGAACGGTGATGAGCTTCCTTGATGAAACACAGTCCACATCTGACAAGATCAAAAGTGCACACATGTGGAGTTGTCAGGGAACCTCTGGACACTGTCTCGATAAAGTCCTTAACGTCACTGGTCACAAGAGGTTCCTCGGCGCTGAAGACCACATCGTCCGCGCACTTCGTCTCAAGCCACCCCGCCACATAGACCGCACTGCACTCTTCATTCACAGTCAGTGTCACATCTGTGGTGCACCTCTCAATAGAGGCTGCATCCTCTAGGTCAATTGCAGTCCCCAAGCAGGTATGTTCCTTCGACACAGGGTGGTCATCGATGGACTGGGGGTTTACGGCAGCATATCTCGTGAGGCGCTGCTTACATGCGGAGAACACATCACCAGTGGTCATGAAAGAGTTTGCACCAGTTGATTGACGGTAGACTGAGAACCTCTCCCCCCTCAGGCCGGTCACTCTGGATCTCACGCAGTAGGACATAATGGAAGTCAGGGTTTCTGAACAAGTAGCGGCAAACGGCAATCAGTCCCTGCATAGTCTGCACTAGTGCATTCTTGGTGTCATGGGTGAAACACTTGATTTGATTTGCTCCATGTCCTGAAGAAGCCTCTTGGAAAATCAACAGGAAAATCTGCAGGCTGGTTGACTGGGGATCCTGGACAGCTCGATATGGATCGTTCCTACGCTGATCTTGCCCCTTCCCAGATACATTCACTAAATTCCACCAGTTGAGGATGATTTGGATGAACTTAGCAGTGTCATGACATCCTCTGAGCTTCAATGAAGCCACAAACTTTTCATTGAAGACCTTCAAGACATGCTGCACATTTTGTAGTTGAAGTCGTGAGGGGTTGACAGCAAATTTAGTGAGGGGAGTAGTCTTTAGAATGCTATCTTTCTCTGACTCGTACAGTTCCTTGACGTCAGCAAATGATGCTGTTGTTTTATCTTCAAGACTGATCTTCTGGCACTTCTCACTGATCCAGTTGT
>NC_134782.1:11379534-11387753 GCF_046742065.1 Oratosquilla oratoria
GGCCGTTGGGAATCGTCCTGGGTTCTTAGGATTCACGAGAAGGGAACAAAACCGAACATGCCACAGAAAATAAATCCCTTTAGAAGATAGACCGAGAATTTTTCTACAAAAGTCGACTTTATTCATGTAATGAACGATCTCAAGTTGAACAGTGCTCAACATAAATCAGCCCGTTTAAGGTTAACCTCTAATGGGGTAATCTTAGTTACCTGAATAAAGTCGTTTGTCATACAATTGACGGACAATTCCATTCAGCGCACCATTCCTCCCTCCTCTTCCTCCTTCTTCCTCCTCCTTCCTCCACCTCCTTGATGGATGGGATGAAGCTACCGATGGTTACTATGCCAATGTGATGATCACAGAATCTTGTTGACCTCAATTCGAATCCCGTTGGCCACATAGCATTCCAGTGAGCCTTAACTCACTCACAGTTGTGGCAGACTTTTGAGTGTTTATTCTCACACGTGCCGTCAGATGATTTTTATTGTCTTGGAGATGGGTAGAGGGAGGGGAAACGACTGAGGGGAAGGGAGAAGGGGAGAGGACTGAGGGGGGAGGGGAAGAAGGGGGTTTCGTCCGTTCATTTGAACGAATTCGTGGGAGACGAAGACCCCATTAGGACCAGAGTTTCTTAGTTTAGCCTGAATTAAATCGTCTGTCTCTGTTCATAAAAAAGAGTATATTAAATTATTTATTGTGTTGAAGGGCTTTGTTTCTAATTTCTTTTCTTCCCCTTATTCATATTGGGTGACATATCCTTAAGGATATGATAATTATCCTCCTGCTTTTTCTCCTCATCTTCCTGATCCTCTTCTTCCTCCTCCTCTTCCTCCTCTTCCTCGTATTTCTTCCTTTCCACGCCTTATAGATTTCCTACATCTTTTCCTGTTCCTACTCCTCTTCCTCCCTCCTCCTTCCTCTTCTCCTAATCTTCTTAATCCCTCTTCTCCTTCCTCTCCCCCTATTCTTCCTCTGGTTCTTCATCTTCCTCACCCCTTTTCACCTTTCGACCGCCACTTTCCCGTCTTCTCCTCTTCTTCTCCTCCTCCTATTCACCCATCTCGTCCTCTTATTACTCCCCCACCAGACCCACTAAATCGGCTTCTAAGTTTAAGATAACGGAAAGGATCTCACAAAGCTAAATGAAATAGTCTTTTACTAGGTCGGACAACGTCTTCATAAGAGACATAACTCTCTGCAGGTTTAACCGAATACTAAGAATAATCTTAGAATTCTAATTTTTCTAGATTCTGGACTCTAGAATAAGATCTCGCGATTCCTATCTAGAGCAGGATCTAAAAAGCATGATAACCGTCTTCAAGGGTCTGATATTGGGTTAGGTAGTGTTAACATGCAAACCTAGAAGCAGATGTATAGATTCTATAATGTAAACGCGTGGAGTGGCCGTGCTGGTGTCTAAACGGCACCCGATTATATGCTTCACTGTCCATAAATGCGAGAAATCTATCGGAGAGCGCGCGTAGAAGAGTAGCAAAGTATGGACAATCAATAATGATGAAATGTAGATTCCGTAATAAATATGGGGGGAAATATATCAAGTAAAGAGGTCGAATATCTTATGAGAATGAGGTCCCCCGAGCTTCGATTCTTGGTCCCTTCTTGTTCTTATTTGGTGCCGTGGGATAACGCACGCTTACTTACTGTTAATGTTTATATAGAACGCGAGCGATATCAACACTGGGAAAGGGACGTTAGTGACTGAAAAAGGAGTACTTAGACAAAGAGGGGCGTTTCTTTACGATGCTGCATGATCTTGTCGAAGAGGACAGGTCACCCTGGAAGGTTGGTTTCGGGCTCCTGATCTGGAGAAGCTCTCTCCAGGCGGGGATGATGCATTGCGCGATGTCCTGCAGGGTCAGGGCTTGAGGTTGACCTCCAAAGACATACTGTCTATAGCACACCTGGATGCACATAAACATGCACATGTAAAACCATATACATATGCAATGCAACTGATATATATATGTATATATATATATATATATATATATATATATATATATATATATATATATATTTTGTATTTATATACATATGTATATATGTATATATGTGTATGTGTGTGTGTGCATAGATATTTGTGTTATACATATATATATATATATATATATATATATATATATATGTATGTATATATATATATATATATATATTATATATATATGTATATTTATATATATATATATATACATATATATATATATTATACTACATATGTATATATATATATATATATATATTATATATATATGTTTATATATATATATAGTATATATGTATATATGTTTTCGTATGTATATGCAAGTGCATGTATGTTTATATGTGTGTACGTACGTGTATGTATCTGTGTATGGATATCTATCCCATGTGTCTTTATATGTGTAACCCTATGTATGTATTTGTGTATGAATATAAATATATATGTATAAGCGTATGTATATGTATATACAGGTAAATATGTGTATGTGTACATGTACCTATATGTGCATACGTATATGTATGTGGATATGGATGTACATTTATGTGTACATGTATACGTATGTGTTTGTGCTTATGCGTATATGTATACGGATGTACAAATACTGTAGGATTATGTGTATATGTACATGTATGCCTATATCTATTTATATATATATGCATGTATATATATATATATATATAATTGTATATATATATATATAGTTGTATATATATATATATATATATATGTATATATATATATACATATGTGTATGTATATGTACAGTACAGTATACGCATATGCATATTTGCAATATACGGATATGGATATATATATTAATCTGCGTATACATGTGTGCAATTTCGCATTTTACTTCCTACCGTTCATGTACGCTCCAAGGTGTACAGGAGTCGGTATGCGTGCATAAGACACATACAAATATTAGATTGATTGGCAGGTACGCGTGTGATATGACAAAAGGGAGCGGTGGCCAGGAGCCCTTGGGGCGGGAAGGGGAGGGAGAGGTGAGGAGGTAGGAAGAAGGAGGGAGGTAGGGAAGAGGAGGAGGGTGGTGGTGGTGGTGGTGGTGGTGGTGGTGGTGGTGGTGGTGGTGGTGGTGGTGGTGGTGGTGGTGGTGGTGGTGGTGGTGGTGGTGGTGGTGGTGGTGGTGGTGGTGGTGGTGGTGGTGGTGGTGGTGGTGGTGGTGGTGGTGGTGGTGGTGGTGGTGGTGGTGGTGGTGGTGGTGGGGGTGGTGGTGTGGTGGTGGTGGTGGTGGTGGTGGTGGTGGTGGAGGTGGTGGTGGTGGTGGTGGTGGTGGTGGTGGTGGTGGTGGTGGTGGTGGTGGTGGTGGTGGTGGTGGTGGGGATGTGCAGGCGGCGGCAGATCGCCTGATGGAGGCGGACAAAAGGCTGTGAGTGATGTTCCTGACGTGAGGATCACTGCTCGGTTGCTGGAGGTGGTAGGGAGGAAGGGAGGGAGGAAGGGAAGGAGGGAGAGGGAAGGCAAGGGGAGAAGAAAAAGGGGACGGGGGAGAAGGGTCTAGGAACGGTTGTGGTTAGAATAGAGATAGTGGAAGGGGAGAGAGTGTAGAGAGATAAGGCTAGGTGAAGTAGGGGTTAGGTTAGGTTGAGTTAGGTTAGGAAAGGGTTGGCTAGGTTGAGGTAAATTTAGTTAAATAAGGCTGTGATGAGTTGGGTTATGTTAGGTTAACTTACGTCAGGCTAGGTAAGGTTATATCAGATAAGGCTTCGTTAGGTTTGGTTAAGTTAAGCTAGGTTAGGTTAGGCTAGTTTAGATTAGATTAGAAACGCCATGAAGAAATTATTATGAAAGGATCGTGAAGGAGGAGAGTGAGAAGGAGAAATAGGGAGAGGTAGGGGAGGGGGAGAAGGACAGGGAGAGTGGGAGGGAGGGAGGGAAGGAAGGAAAGAGTGAGGGAAAGAGGGAGGAAGGGAGGAAAGAAGAACCAGTACGCGAGGAGAATCACAGATAAGGTGAGGGAAGACTGAGTCAGAGTAGTTGGCTCCGAAAACTTGTTTGGGAGGGGCACGGGAACCAGAAGGGGAAGGGGCAAGAAGTCTTAGAGAAGATGAAGGAGGAGGAGGAGGAGGAGGAATAGAGAAGGAGAACGAGAAGGAAGAGGACGAAGATAAGATGGAGGTGGAGGTAGAGGAGGAGGAGGAAGAGAAAAGAAGGAAGAAGTGAAGAAGGAAGAGGTGGAAGAGAAAGAGGTGGAAGAGAAAGAGGAAGAGGAGTGGAAGGAGAAGGAAGAAACGGAAGAGGAGAAGAAGGAGCTCAAGAAAGAGGAAAAATAAGAGACGAAGAGTTCAGGAGGAAGAAGAAAAGACGAGACGAAGAGTAAGAAGAGAAGAAAGAGGGAAAAAAGAAAGAGGACGAGGAAGAGGAGGTCAGGAAAAAGGAGAAAGAGGTGACGGGGAGTAACACGAAGAGGAGGAGGTTAAGAAGTAGGAGGAAGAGGAGGAAGAAAGAGGAAGACTAGAAGGTTAAAAATTATGAGGAAGAGGACGAAGAGAAAGAGGATGAAGAGGATGAGGTCAAGAAAGAAGAGAATGAGGAAGATGAGAAGGAAAAGGACGAGGAGGAAAAGGACAAGGAGGAGGAGGAAAAGGAGGAGGAGGAGGAGGAAGGGGAGGAGGAGGAGGAGGAAGGGGAGGAGGAGTGGACAAGTAGAGCAGTTGTTGTCGGGACAAATGGTCCGAGGGCGTTGTGCCGCAAAAAGGGAGGGCGGCGGTTTCAGCGCCGCATGAGTGCGGAGGAGGCGGTGGGGTGGGACGCTCGACCGCCGGAGACGCCGTCACCTTTGCCCTGGGTACTCGGATAGCCAAAGAGAATAGCCACCGACTGTCGTCTCTGAGGACGGAACCGGAGTGCAGTCGCCGAGGTCGAAACTCATGCTCCACAGTGATAGTCTGTAAAATGCAATATAACTCATTTTCTCAGTATGCTGACGTTTCCTCACCTGAATAAAGTTAGCCGACGTCAATGGGGATAAAACCTCTAATTAGAGTCATTGTATTGACGTCTCCCTATCCTACGCCCCACGACCTAATAAAACCGTGTGTCATTAGGCAGAATAAAATATATATTTTTTTTTTCTAAAGTGTCGAAAGGATTAGATAATTGGAAGTATTGTTTAATAGATACCACTTGATTGACTTTAACCATCTTTAACAATCACGAATGACTGCTACTCGCCCCTGATAATTCAAAAATCAAATTCCGTTTTGAGGCTCGTAGGCGTCAAGACCTTGAAAAAGACCTCAGAAAGAGAAGTCAACATTAAAAAAAAAAGTAAGATCTATATGGATATCAAGCCCAAGAGCTAAAACTTTTTTATGTGAATGAAATCACCTGGCGGCAGGTACAGAGCATTCCTGGAAGGAGGTTATCTTTCATCGACAGAAGCAAGCAGCTCTCAAGGCAGAGGGATTAGAGAAGTCAAGGGGAGAGGAAGGGCAGGAAGGAAGGAGGGGAGGGAGGGAGGGGTGGGAGAGGAGAGAAGCCCTGTAGCAGATGGAGGAAGACAAGGGTGCAATATGTGGTATTGTCTGTCGGGATTCCTTGGGCTTCCTGACTCAATATTTCTAGTCGTGCTGTTTACATGTCTCGTTCATAAAGTTCTCGCAATGTCAGGAAGCTGAACCATATTTCTCTCTCTCTCTCTCTCTCTCTCTCTCTCTCTCTCTCTCTCTCTCTCTCTCTCTCTCTCTCTCTCTCTCTCTCCTCTCTCTCTCTCTCTCTCTCTCTCTCTCTCTCTCTCTCTCTCCTCTCTCTCTCTCTCTCTCTCTCTCTCCTCCTCCCTCTCCTCTCTCTCTCCTCTCTCTCTCTCTCTCTCTCTCTCTCTCTCTCTCTCTCTCTCTCTCTCTCTCTCTCTCTCTCTCTCTCTCTCTCTCTCTCTCTCTCTCTCTCTCTCTCTCTCTCTCTCTCTCTCTCTCTCTCTCTCTCTCTCTCTCTCTCTCTCTCTCTCTCTCTCTCTCTCTCTCTCTCTCTCTCTCTCTCTCTCTCTCTCTCTCTCTCTCTTTCTTTCTTTCTTTTTCCCTTGATGGCCAACCTCTCCACCCCGTGACCAACCTCTCCTTCGCCTTCCTCTTGTTCTTCTTCTCCTCTCCGAAGACGACAACTAAGAAGACGAAGGCGAAGACGAAAGAGACTAAAGCGGTGACTTCGAGAGCCACGATGAGGACGACTGGTCCAACTCATTCTCTTCGTCTTCTTTTCTGTATTCCTCTTCCTAATTTTCGTACTTCGTCTCCTCCTCCTCCTCCTCCTCCTCCTTCATCAACCTCCTCCTCCACCTCCTCCTTCACCTCATCCTATTACCCCTCTTCTACCTTCTCCTCCTCCTCCTCGTCCTCTTCCTCCACATCCCCTCTTTTTCCTCCACTTACTTTTCCTCCATTCTCTTCTCCTCCTCCTTCTCTTCCTTTATCTTTTCTTCTTCCTACTTCCTTTCTCCCTCCCATTTCCCTCCTCCCTTTTTCTCTTCCTCTTCTTTTTCCTCCTCTGTCTTCGCTGCCACCTTCTCCTCTTTTTTTTCCTCCTCTTCCACCTCCTCCTCAATCTCCTTGTCTTTCTCTTTCTTTTCTTCTTTCACTTTATCATGTTTCCCTTTATTTCCTCTTCCTTTTCTTTTCCTCTTCCACTTCTTCCTCTTCCTATTCTAGTTATTCTTCCTTTTTCCTCTTTTTGTTTTTTCTTCCTTTTCCTCTTTGTTTTCTTTCATTTTATCATGTTCCTTTTTATTTCCTCCTTTTCTTTTTTCTCTTCCACCCTTCTCCTTCCAGTTATTCTTCCTTTTTCTCTTCCATTTCTTCTTCCTATTCCACTTCCTCTTCCTCTTCCTCTTCTATTTTTGTTCATTTTTTTCTATTCCTCCTCTTAACCCTCTCCTCCACTTCCCCTAATTCTTCCCCTATCCCTCCTCTCCCCCTCCCCCTCCCTTTATTCTTCCTACTACCACTCCTCCTCCCCTACTCCTCCTCCTCCTACTCCTCGTCTTTCTCCTCCCCTCCCCCTCCCTTTCCCCCTCCCTTTCCCCCTCCCTTCCCCTTACCTTCCCTTTACTCCTCCTCTTCTCTTCCCCCTCCCTCCTCTCCCTTCCCCCACTCCCTTCCTCTCCTCTCCTCCTCGTCAGATAGCAAAGCAAAATGATCATCATTTATTGAGACCCCGACCACAAGACGAGGCATTTTTTTTTTCTCCCGTTGAGCCATCTAAGGAAAGAGATATAGAGAGAAAGAGAGAGAGAGAGAAAAAAAAAGAGCGAGAACAATTACATTAAGTCTGCAATGGTCAAGGGTTAGGGACTTTACGCCTGAAGGGGCTAACGGAATTAGGGTTCGATTCTTTCGCTCGGACATCAATTATTTGGTGTAATTGCTCTATATCTGATGGCGCGATCCCTTCCTCCATGTTGCCACGCTGGCGTCGATGGGAGTAGTCGGCCCGTGCCATTGCGCCTTGCCCAGAAATGTATTAGAAAATTTGGTTTATTCGTTAATGTTTTGTTTAAGCTATTCAAACGAGAATAAAGTTTTATTTTGGTCTGTGTGAGGGGGGGTGCGCGTGTATGTGTACATGAGTGTGTGTGTGTGTGTGTGTGTGTGTGTGTGTGTGTGTGTGTGTGTGTGTGTGTGTGTGTGTGTGTGTGTGTGTGTTTGTGTCTGTGGATGATTCACCATGGCCTTGGATCACGTGTTGGATTCGTGATCGACAGTTATTAACCTCCCGGATGAGAGCTCAGAGCTCGTATGACCGATCTATGGGTAATACTGTGACCTTACACGCATACACACCCCTAACTCCCCGCCCACGAGAGATGGAGTAACACCCCGCAGCGCAGCGATACTGAAATTATTTCAGCCCTGGGCGGAAGTCGAACCCGGACCGCCGTAGTGGCAGGCGAGAACTTTAAACACAGCGCCACGAGGTAGGTAGGTAGGTAGGTAGGTGTGTGTGTGTGTGTGTGTGTGTGTGTGTGTGTGTGTGTGTGTGTGTGTGTGTGTGTGTGTGTGTGTGTGCGTGTGTGTGTGTGTGTGTGTGTGTGTGTGTGTGTGTGTGTGTGTACGCGCGCATACGTACATTAAATTTGTCAATCTGAGACCCGAAAGGCACCTAACGACCAGAGAGTGACAGGGATATAATTTCTTGTATATTTATCCTCTTCAGGGAAATATTTATCTTGTTCATTCCTTTCCACATTAGACATCGACTTCCA
>NC_134782.1:11388253-11405753 GCF_046742065.1 Oratosquilla oratoria
TTTTTTTTTTTACTTTATTCTATTTATTTGTTTATTTGTTCTATTTATATATTTTTACTTATTTATCTTACTTTATCCTATTTTGAGTTATAAGATTTTAGTCTGTAGTCCTTAAAGACTGATGCATGGCTTTGGTCCCTAGAGTTCTTAAAATATTGACCACATAAAACTTATGCAGTTCATATCCCCAAATCTCCCATATGGGGAACGTACAAGTATATTCGACAAATTTGGATTCAAGAAGGAAATAGGCAAGAACTGGTTTACCAACAAATTGATTAAAAATTTGAATAGGCTTAGTAACCATGTATTAAGCGCTGAAACAATTGGTTCTTTTAAAAGAAGATTAGATAATTTTATGGATGGGGATGAAAGGTGGTAATATATACATACATACATATACCAAAGGCTCCCTCCCCCTTACACGGGGGGTAGCCAAAAAGAAAAAGGCACAGAAAATCACTCCCACCCATTTCATTCCCTATATATTCCACTCCCTATATATTCCACTCCCCTCCTCCCTCCCTCTTATCATGGCACCTCCTGGATGACGGGTCATCCCTGCATCCTATCCACTGCCCTGGGTCAGAAGCAGTGTCGCAAGACACAGCACATCCACAGCAAGGCCGCTTCATGAATTCGGCGACCCCCCCCCCTCCGTCCCCTCATGTGCATTTCAAGGGGGTAATAGAGATGGAAATACCTAGTGTAGGCCTTATGGTCTTTTGCAGTCTCATCCATCCTTGTGTTCTTATATTTATGTAATATACCTTGTCAGTGCATGGTGAGTTTATTTATTTGTTTATTACTCCAGTTCCGGAGACTAAGCGCCAGCCTCTTGGGGCCGCACCTTCAGATGTAGGTCCTGTTTATCTAAATATATTTATGGGGCAAAGGAAACCCCCAATGCATATTGCTGTGACGCGGTTATGCTTTAGGTTCAGATTCCCCCTCAGGACTACAAATATCTGGGGTCGATTCTCAACTGTTATTGGTGACTTTCATTTGTATTTAATTATTCGAACACTATGGGTAAGGGTTCTGGTTTTATTTATTTATTTATTTTTATTTATTTATATATCTTTTTTTTTTTTTTGTCTTTCTAACTTCATTTTTTTCTAGCTTTTGTATAAATTTTACCTAATAGTCTTTTCTTATTTCTTGCTTTCTCTTTTATTTTTTTTCATTCTCATTCTCACATAACACCAGCGTTACCAGGCAGAGTACCCAGACCGTGATTTTATTGAAGAGTGGGATGAATGGCAATAGCAATAAATTATAAATCGAATTTTAAATAATACTGATTTCATTAACATTTTACTTATTATTTCAACCTGATTGAGTGATTTTGTGTATGTTTGCGCGCGCGCGCGCGTGTGTGTGTGTGTGTGTGTGTGTGTGTGTGTGTGTGTGTGTGTGTGTGTGTGTGTTTGTGCGATTCTCCATGGTCTTGGATCAAGTGTGGGACTCGTGATCGACAACTATTACCCTCCCGGAAGAGAGCTCAGTGTGTGCGTGTGTGCGTGCGTATGTGTGTGTGTGTGTGTGCGTGTGTGTACATTATAAGTATATGTGTGTATTTGTGTGTGTATATGTGTGTGTATGTGTGTGATTGCCTTGATATAAAATTGCATAAGAGATATTGTGTAAGTGTGTGTGTATTTGTGTATGATGTGTGTATGTATGTATAATGTGTGTACGGACGTATATATGCGCGCGTGCGTGTGTGTGATGTGTTTGTGTATGCATTCAAATATCTATATAATTACTTGGCATGAGATAGATTTTGCCTCATAAAGACCAGGAAACTTCGTGTTAAGCGAAGAAGAAACTCTCATCAAAATCCAACCTTCCTCCTCTTTATAATCACAGGAGACCCGCCATCATACAGCCGACTGACCTTTTGAAAATTTGAATACAACCGTTTTAACGGTCGACTGATCATTAGCAGGTATATAATGCAACGTGATTAGACACTTATGGGATTGTTTTTGACTCACCTCGTTGATCCCTTTCAGGCCAAACGTCATTGTGGATCAACTTTTAACAAAAGAATTGTTGTGTTGCATTAGTATTAGTCCTCCTGTCGATTCCGGAAAACCCGCTTGACATAGTAAACAGATAAATTTAATTAATGAATTTATGTATAGGATGGGTTAGATCAAGTAACACGCGTAGTTAGAGGCAGGGATACAGGAAGGAGTGCAAAAGTAAATATTTTTAAGACACATTCAAAGTGAGTTTTTTGAAGTCGATGGTTGTCTCAAAGAATGAGATGCCGAATTCTTTTGATACTTGCACGAAAGGAAATGAAAAGATACGAACACCTTCTGCCTCAGGAAGTAGACTGAAACAAGATGTAAGCCCAGATAAGCAGATCAAAAGGAGATTGAGAGAGAGAGAGAGAGAGAGAGAGAGAGAGAGAGAGAGAGAGAGAGAGAGAGAGAGAGAGAGAGAGAGCCAAGATGAGAGAGGGAGAAAACATACCCTAGAGGAGAGTGAGTGAAAGAGAGAAAACATAACAGCGATAACAGAGAACGAGAGAGAGAGATAGAGAGTGATCTGAAAAAAAAGAGAAAAGAAACCTGAGATGACCTCATTGGCATTTGAATTTAAACGTTAACGGCCACGGTCATATGAATCTCAACGGCCGCGTTTAACGGTCGAAGGCAGCCGCCCTTGAAGAGTCTTCAGGTGTCACTCGGAGCGTTCTTGGGCAATAGATGGTCATCGACTCTGTACATTAGTGTGATTGGATTATGCAGATGGACAGAAGAGGCGGTCTGTGGGGGAACAGGAGGGTCTGTGCATGATTTGCGCAGATTGTGTTACAGGAGGCTTGACCGGAGCGAATGGCACAAAGAATGGAAATTATGTCGGACGGAGGGAGGGAGTCAAGGTCATATCAGTCGTGCGTACATAAGGGTTCGGTGTTAGGTTATATGTGCGTGTGTGTGTGTGTGTGTGCGTGTGTGTATGTGTGTGTGTGCGTGTGCGTGTGTGTATGCATATATATATATATACATATATATATATGGATGCTTATAATATATATATATATATATATATATATATATATATGTATATATATATATATATATACTGTATGTATTTACGAGTATATATACACCAAACCACCTAAAATACTAGCCTCTGGTAAAAAATATAGGGAAGAAAATATACCCATAGGTATATTCACTAGAGATGGTTGATAATGTTTAATACACATTCAAGGTAAATCACCGACCATGAACGAAACAAACATGGGTAAAGCATGGAGACTACCCCAAACAACTCCTGACAGATAAAGAAACCAGAAATATCTTTATCTGTAGACACTCCTTAGAATATTCTAAACATAGATAAGTCTAAGAAAAGCAGAATAAAAGAGAAAAATGAGAATAGGATTTCTTAAGAAGAGGTTCGAAGGAACAAGAGAATAGTTTGTGCCTGTAGCTAACTAATGCAGACGTCTTAACATATATCTTACCAGTGCTTCTTGATCAGGGACCAATGATATGTACCTGAATCTGTTGGTCGTGTAAGATGAACAGCGAAGCTGCTGCCTGTTTTCAAAACCCGTCAACCCCTTCATCTCCATCAGGAAGTGCAGCCCTGAGGGGCTGACACTCAGTCCCCGGTCTGGGCTCAAGATCCCCATGTACCATCTTTAACTTTATTTCTTACATTTTTTCACAAATGGGGAACTGACAACCGGTGACTGATCTCCTCTTTCCACGACTTTGAGCCCGTGACATGGATACAGAGATACAACCAAGACAACAGACCAAAGTCTCTTCCCAGAGAGATCTGTTAGAGGCTCCAAGTCACCGTTGCCAGCCATTGTGGGGGTAGCGGGTTTTCCATTAAGTGAAACTCGAGGTAATATTCAATTGATTGATTGATCTTTCGTCTTATTCACCTGAAGGAGGACCTCAGGATTGAATGAAGTGATATATAGATTATGTTCACTATACTCTATAAATTAGTTCAAAATTGAAAAGTTCAGCCTCTTTACTACTGTAACATCCTCTCAGGTTGTGCGGCATGAACCAATCTAAAAAATTAACAATATTAGGGATTTTCTAAGCTAAAGTAAGTAATCTAGCCTTAACTAGAAAAAAGTGGTCAAATGCTTCAAAAAAATAATGAAGATTGTTTTTAATTTTCACCCTCCCACGAGCGACAAATAGAAAAGTTTCTCCAACATTATAATAAAAAACGCCTGAAATTAGACAAAATAGTAAGGTTTTGAAAAGGTATTATGTTGAAGTAAACAGATTATCTCGGCAAAAACATAAAAAAAAGAAATATTAGTCCGCTGTGGTACTTCCTAGATAGTCGTAAAAACAACTGTATTCGTATGTGCGTAGAAGTTTGGGTTTGTTTATTGTTAAATTGTTTGTTTATTTTTCACTTGTGTTTACCAATGTGTGTGTGTGTGTGTGTGTGTGTGTGTGTGTGTGTGTGTGTGTGTGTGTGTGTGTGTGTGTGTGTGTGTGTGTGTGAGTATGCGTGTTTGTGTATGTGTATATGCGTATGTGTGTCTGCGTGTGTGTATGTGTGCCCATGCGTATATGTATGTGTGATTCCATATGGTTTTGGATCACGTGTTGGACTCGTGATCGACAGCTATTTCCCTCCCGGAAGAGAGCTCAGAGCTCATATATGACCGATCTATGGGTAATGCTGTGACCTTACACACACACACACACACACACACACACACACACACACACACAACACACACACACACACACACACACACACACACACACACACACACACACACACACACACACACACACACACACACACACACACACACACACACACACACACACACACACACATCCATCTCCAACTCCCCGCCCACGAGAGTTGGAGTAACAACTCGCAGCACAGCGTTACTTAAATTATTTCAGCCCTGGGCGGGATTCGAACTCGGACATGTGCAGGTGTATATTCGTGCATACGTGAGGGCATTTGTGTGTGTGTGTGTGTGTGTGTGTGTGTTTTAGTATGTGTCTGTATGTGTGTGTGCATGTTTATATTTACGTGTATTCGTATGTGTATATGTACAGTATGTGTGTGTATGTATGCATGTATGTATGTGTGCACGCGCGCAAGTGTTCATGCGTGTGTGTGTGTGTGCGTGTGTGTGTGCTTGTGTTTGTGTTTGTTTGAGTATGTGTATGTATGTGTGTGTGTGCATGTGTATATTTATGTGTATATGTATATGATAGTTTGTGTGTATGTATGTATGCATGTATATATGTGTGCACGCGCGCAATTGTACATGCGTGTGTCCGTGACTGCATTTGTACGTGTACATGCGAGCGTGTGTGCGTACTCACATGTGTGTACTAGCACATCTTAGAAATGTACAACATATTTGACACTTCATTTGTAATCATGTCCGCATATGCATATGAGAATGCAATCATTGGAACATACTCTCATATATATGTCTACTAACGATGTAAGAAGTAATACACAAATATATATAACTTCTCCTTTGACTTTGGTTACGATATATTAGATTATCACATTATATGGAGCTTCTAGTTTCTTAAATTATGGATCATAGCATCAGCATCCTTGTTTACCTCTCAAGCATCTTGTGGTAATAAGACTAAGGATTCTATTAAGCATTTCATTCATACCGGATAATTTCTTCAGTAATGTAATATTGTTTATGCAGTTGTAAAGAACATTAGTTATATTTCTTATTTTGTTAATATTGTTGTTGTTATTATTATCAATATTATCATTATTATCATTTTATTATTATTTTATTATTATTATTATTATTGTTATTGTTATTATTATTTATTATATTATTTTGTTGTTGTTGTTGTTGTTGTTGTTGTTACTACTCCTACTACTACTACTACTACTACTACTACTACTACTACTATTACTACTACTATTACTACTACTACGTCTACCCTTTTAGATTTGTGTATTAAATTTGACCTTAACACAGAGATTCATTTATCGTACTCTCTACTACAGCCTGGTCAAAATCGAGGATATATATATGTGCTGATTTTCGGGGGTGGGGACTACCACTACCATTTTTTTTTTTTTTTTTTTTTTAATACGACCTCGACGAACTGTGTGGTGGAAGCAATTAGGATCTGTCTCCTACAGTCAGTTCATTCCCCTCTCCCGCCAGTGACTGGGGTCGAGGACCCTTTTATTTATAATTTTAATAAAACCTAATATAGAAGTTCATTTATCCTATTGTCAACACCGTCTGCCCAAGATCTAGGTTTTGTGCATGTGCTGATTTGGGCGATGGGGACCTGGTAACATGGGATGGCTGATCTTAGGAGTGAGAATGACAGTCTACATCTCATCCATGTAACAATGCTGCTTTTTAGTTGTTGTTTCTTTTCAGCCATCACCTCTGCCAGCCAAGCGTAGAATGTCTTTGCTCTAGGACCCATCCCACCTGAAGTCGTAAAGGTTATGGGAGTGAATGAGCCTTGGTCCACATTTTGTATACGCTCTTCGTACATCTTGATCTTCTCATACTCGTTCCGGGAGTGGGATGCCTCAATGGCTAGGTTGCTGTAACAGGTGGCCATCGGATTAAATATTCGCAGGTCAATTGTGTCCGTGTCCAAAAACCTCTTGCGCTGACATCCACTCTTGCTTCATCTGATGTGCTGGACGTGCGGTACCTGAAGTTCTCCCCTCCTAGTGGGAGTAATGTTGGTTCGATAGTCACATCCTTGCACACCTCCCGAAGCATTTGGGCAGTGAGATCTCTTACCTCATCATGTCGCATGCAAATGAATCCACCCTGCTTGCATATTATCGCATGGTCTGGAGTAAAATGTACACCATAGGAACATCTGTTGGGCAGCCCTTCCAATGGCCATCCATACCTCAGGGCAACGGCATCCGTAAATTCTCCTTTGTTTAGGGTGAATCACTTTGCCCTGATTGGTAGTGCTGTCAGCCAATTGGACGCCCCAACTTCCTGCGCCATTGTTATCTTTCTTTTTATACAATTCAATAGCCGAGCTAAAAGTGCTCGAAGTTCCTCCTTCTGCCTCTCTTCCCTTCCCTTTGAAATATTTCATTTAATTTCTCTGATTTCCTCCATGTTAGTCTCCTTCCTTTGATCTTATGACACAATGTTTGTCAAGGAGGACGTGAGTTTCAGGTAGTTTCGGTGTTCTATGTCGGCAAGGTTTAGCGGGTTGGAGATGCTTAGCCCTCCCATTCTTGGTGGAAGTTCAATAATTTTTCTTTCCTCCTCGTTTATTGTCCGTCCGTTCGTGATGGCCGGAATTAGCTCGTTTCTGATGGTTTCTTCAAGGGGTCTTAGTAGGTAGGTGATGTTCGGTACCGTCCTTAATATGTAATTCCACTTATGTTTAACCCCATATATAACTGCGGTATATGCCGCCTGCGGTTCGGTCTTTGCAAAGTTGGGTAGAAGCCTAACTTCCGCCACCCATTCGTTAACTTTCTTTTCAACATGTTGCTTTTTAAAAGATTCAGAACCGATCACTGCACCGAAATGTTTTTCTCCCTCTTTTGTAACCACTACTACCACTACTACCACCACACTCTCTCTCTCTCTCTCTCTCTCTCTCACACACACACACACACACACACACACACACACACACACACACACACACACACACACACCACACACACACCACACACACACTGATGATGTAATATACGAAAGCGTTCTATTTCATTTAGTTTTCTTTCCCAGTAGTCACTCTTGCATAACTGAACAAACACACCTCATATATATACAGCACATACATATGATAAATATATATATATACACACATACATATGATAAATGGAATATACAACTACACAGACTTACTTGCATATGATGTCAGGTTTACGAATAGGGTGAAAGATGAAGGTGTAACCGTTAATGGCGAGATAAACTCCAAGCCGGAGTTTCTTCTATTTATTAAAAACAATCTGGGGCAAAATACAGTAAGTGCTGGGCCTTGACCTCGGGCACACCTGCGTCTGGCAGGCACTTGACCTGACCAGCTCTGGCCTCTGGCAGGCTCTTGACCTGACCAGCCTGGCGTCTGGGCGACATAGCTGTCCCCTAATATAGGGTGTTAGTGAGCTGCCGTAATGACACGTGTTTCTAGGCATTGGTGTTAGTTCTATATATGGGGGTTAGTCGTATCGTTGGTAGGTGTGGTTAGCTTATGGGTAATATAATTGGGGCAGGTATAGCAATGTACGGGGCAGAAACGTGGAACATGAGAGAGGAAGAGAGGAGTTTGAATGTGTTTGAGATGAAATGCCTGAGAAATATGATAGGGACTAGAATGGATAGAGTGAGAAATGAGGAGGTGAGGGGGAGAAAGGGGTGGAAAGGAAGTTGGGAGATAGAGTTGATGAAAGAATATTAGGATGGTTTGGACACATGGAAAGAATGAGTGAAGAAAGATTAGTAAAAGAAGTGTGGAAGGCGGAGGTGGAAGGAGTGAATATGAGGGGGCGTCCTAGGATGAGATGGATGGATGGGGTGAAGGGACATTACAAAAGAGAGGAATGTCTGTAGAGGAAGGACGGGAGAGGACAGCAGATAGGGGTGGATGGAGAACGGTTGTGTATAGATGAGTCTGTGATGCATGAGGGGAAGTGGGTAGGGAATGGGGGGTGAGGAAGTATGTATTAGAAAAAATTGACGCAGGACGAAGGGATTTCTCCCCGTCTTCTCCTTTTCTGCATGAGGGGACGGAGAGGGGGGGGGTCGCCGAATTTATGAAGCGGCCTTGCTGTGGATGTGCTGTCTTGCGACACTGCTTCTGACCCAGGGCAGTGGACAGGATGCAGGGATGACCCGTCATCCAGGAGGTGCTAAGATAGGAGAGAGGGAGGAGGGTGGAGGGGAGTGGAATATATGGAAAATGAAATGGGTGTGAGTGATTTCTATGGCCTTTTTCTTTTTGGCTGCCCCCCCCGTGTAAGGGGGAAAAATCCTTTGGTATATGTATGTATAATAAAAGGGGTTCACTGGGTTCCTCTCGTGACATTAGGCATCTTAATGTAGCTATATCTTGTTGTCTTAGTGCTTAGGTAGGTGCTGTGGAAAGATGCTTGTTCTGGGAAAGCGAAGTCAGCAAGAGGGGAATCTCGTTGAAGGCAAGTGCTCTGTCACATGCGTGTGGATCACGTGCATGGTAAGTGATGGTTAGTAATGGTTACAGAAGGTGACCTGATACAAGATGACCCAGATAAGGTTTATGATTGACAGCAGATGTTGATATTCAATACATCTTGGAAATGAGCCAAAGGAAACTGAAACCGTCGAGAAGTTATAAAATGGGAGACGTTTTTATCATAAAAGCAAAATATTAAATGGATCTGGAAGTTTTAATCAGAGATGATCTGTCAAAAAGCATAAAAGGAATAACGAAAGAGATTTATTAATTGTCAATGAGCGTAAGATTGGTGTTTCATTACATGGATGAGGACATGATGAAGAAATTAATAAAAGCCTGATTCATCCAACTCTAGAATATTTAGTAGGGATGTGGCCACATCAAAAGAACCATATAAAATGAAAATATAAAGAATGAAAAGGTCAGCAACCTAAATTGTCCCACGAGAGGAAGAGCTATAAGGAGAGACTAAGAAACTGAGACTTTCCACATTGGAAGAGAGAAGAGCGAGAGATAGTATCATAATGATATTTAGATCAGAGGAAAAAAAGACCGAAAAGATCTATTGGTTTGGGATAATAAAACAATACAAGAAATCATAATGAAAATTTAAAAAGTATAACATTAAGGATGTTAGGAAGTACAACTTGATAGGTAGATGTGTTTGTAGAGTAAGACATATGTAAGTTAAAATTTGTTAAATTGTGATATAGAGATGGTCTCCAATGCCCACAGCTACCTATATAATACAACTAAGAAAAAATAGGTAAATGCACACTCACGCACACATGCAACACACATACACGCAACACACATACACACACAAAAACAACACACACACACACACACACATACACATACACACACGACTCGGTGGCGCGGTTGGTAGATCGCTGGACTGGGAAGTACGGTGGTGCTCGCAGTACCTGGTTCGAATCCTGCCCAGGGCCTAAATTATTTCGGTATCGCTGTATTTCGGGTCGTTACTCTGACTCTCGTGGGCGGGGAGTTGTGTGTGTGTGTGTGTGAAAAGGTAATAGCATTACCCATAGATCGGTCATACGAGCTCTGAGCTCTCTTACAGGAGGGAAATAGCTGTCGATCACGAGTCCAACACGTGATCCAAAGACCAAGGTGAATACACACACACACACACACACACCACACACACACCCACCCACACACACACACACAAACCCACACACACACACACACACACACACACACACACACACACACACACACACACACACACACACACACTTTGATCGTCACAGTGTAAAGGCGTCTGAACTAGAGCTCTCGAGAAACAATGGAACTTAACTATAAATATAACAGGAAACCTAGTTTGTGTTAAATGGGAGGGGGAGTGTTTGTGGATACTCGAGATAATTTGATATAGTAGAAATAGTGAGCAGTAAAGAAGATGAAAAGGAATCGAAATATACAATAAAAGGACGATGAAACTGAACCCACGTAAACATTGAAAGAACAGAGACATCTACTGGCACAATATCGAAGCGTAGTGTAAACATCGAAACACCATTGGGTGTTCTAAGGCATTATGAAGAAGATTTTTTTTTTTCTGGATTTAATAAATATGACCGAATACTGAGTAGAATTATAGATATAGAAAAGGAGATGAGATCATGGAATCAAGAGATTATGGAATTAAAGAAAGAAATCATGCACCTAAAGAATGAATACAACGAAACATATAAAGAAGATACACACACACACACACACAGACACACACACACACACACACACACACATACACACACACACGAATGTGGATGTCATAAAATAATTTCTCCAGAAGGGTGGAAAAAAAGATTGGATATTTCAAACTTATTGTAATAATGGTCGAAGGTTATAAGATGGTGTGTATGTATGTATGTATGTACGTTTGCATGTATATATCACATGCATGTATGTGCATACACGTTGTCCAAAACGTTAAGGATAAGAAAAGAAACGATGATGAGAGACTACAAAGTAAAATGAATGTTCAAACAATGGTGTGAAAAAACGATTACCAATTTAAAAAGGAGTACAGGTAAAGGAAAAAAAGAGAGAGAATAAGAGAGAGAGAGAGAGAGAGAGAGAGCGTACAAGTTAAATATAATACAGCGTTGACACCGGACCATTTTATTCAGCTTAGGGCTTCACCGCAGATAGAGTGTGAATTACTCACGTGTGTTTTCACCCTTCGCATCGTTGGGGTCGTACATCGCGTGCTCTGGTTCGAGAATACGGAGGTACAAGGTGTTGCTCTGTCGGCATTGCCGCCCTGAGAGAGAGGTGCTCAGAGAGCGTCTCGTGCAAGGGGGGGCCTTCATTACCTTCTTTATTACTATCATTACATTTTCGTGTGTTTACCTTTCTTCAGCTCAATGCACCTCTTTTCATATCTAAGTTTTGACTTTACGTTATATTTCTGGGATTATTAGTATTATTTCTTTTTCTCGGTACATGTGTGTTTCGCTTTTTTTTTTTTTTTTTGTCTATGTCTTTCCTTAGCTTTACGTTTTTCTTTAGTGATTTTTCTATTTATCTGTTCACGTATTTTAATTATTTGTTAATTCATGTATTGATTAGTTGACTTATCTATTTGCTTTTTTAATTATTCAAAAAATTATTTATTTATTCATTACCTATCCATTTACTAATTCGCCTATTACTTATATATCTGTTGATGGTGATGATGATGATATATTTAACTCTTGTCTATACTGGAACGTACATTTGATATACCCTTTCTGACCTTGACCTACAGTCGAGATTAAAGTTTCTTAACCCTTTAAATACGGTGACGGTATGCAGACGAACTCCATTTTTCCCCAATTAAGGGCAGGGTATTTTACACAGTCGGGAGGATGACCTCCAGCCTGAAGAGCGTAACAATCGACCGGGACCCTATTCTAATGGAAACCTGCTTCCCGAACCCGCTGCATAGAATATCTGGTCTTAGCCATAAGACACTCGTCAAAGTGCGTCACCGAGTTGAGGTGGTTAAACAATACGAAGTCCTGTGCCCCTCAGGCACTCTCGTGATGAACGCTGGGCGTCTTTCATCCGATATATATTGATCATTAGCGGCCGTATGCCTTTGTACCTATCGTCTGATTCACCACCGTCTTGTTTCATGTATTGGACTCGTGATCAACAGCTATTACCCTCCCGGGTCATGTATGGTACGATCTATGGGTGACATTGTGACCTGACACACAAACACACACACATACACACACACACACACACACACACACACACACACACACACACACACACACACACACACACACACACACACACACACACACACACACACACACACACACACACACACACTCACACACACACACAAACACACACACACCTACACACACACACCTACATACACACACACCTACACACACACACACACACACACACACACACACACACACACACACACACACACACACACACACACACACACACACACACACACACAAACTCAACTCCCTCCCCACCAGTGTTCAGGTACCGGCTCGTTGTGTAGCTATTCAGAAGTTCTTGTGCGCATATATGTATATGTATATATATATATATATATATATATATATATGTATAATATATAATATATATATATATATATGTATATTTGTGTGTGTGTGTGTGTGTGTGTGTATAAATATATATTTTTAATTTATTATATATATATACATATATATATATATATAATATGTATATATATATATATATATACATATATACATATATACACATATACACATATATACATATATATATATATATATATATATATATATATATATATATATATATATACATATATACATATACACAAAGAGGAATGCCGGAAGGAAATAAGGTGAGACGGCGGGCCCGCTTCGGGGCCCACTGGAGTGACGTAGGAGACGAACTGCGTCACTCCAGGGGGCTCCAAAGCGGGACCGGCGTTTCACCTTATTTTCTTTCCTCATTCCTTTGTGCATGCATAAATATATTCTTGTAATCCTTTCTTCCCATGCACTTTGCACTGAGGATGTAATATACGAAAGCGCTCTGCAACGTTTAGTTTCTCTTTTCCAGTGGTTATTTTTGCATATATATATTTATATATACATATACGTATATATATATATATATATATATATATATATATATATATATATATATATATATACATATAAAGGTATAATATATGTGTGTGTATATATATATATATATACAATATAATGTGTGTGTGTGCGCGTGCGTGCGTGTGTGTGTATATGGAAACGTTCTCGTCTTCATAATTTTCGCGCTTTTCAATTTTAGTGCCGCTTAGTCGTGTTTGGATGGTTGATGTGGTGACTACATTGAGATGTTTCCACTCCTTTACTGCAATATTTTTTTGGTAGATTTCATGCTGACCCATGATTAGTCTTCTACTTATCCTTCACATGTTATCAATTTTTTCTATGTTTATTCTTGTATTGTTTTGTTAATTTCCTAATATCCTTTCCTTACTTTTTTTTAGGTTTTTGGTTTTAGGTTGTGTTAGATTAGGTTAAGTTAAGTAAGGTCTGATCAGGTCAAGTTCCTTCCCTTCTCTTTAACTCCCCACCCCGACATCCCCCATCCTTCCCCTCTCCTTCCCCTTTCCCCCCGCTCTCGCGCCACATCCCCCCTTCCTATCTTCCTTTCCCGTCCCTCCACTCCCTCCCCTCCCTACCCCCTTCCCCTCCTCCCTTCCTCTCTACCCTTCCCCTCCCTACTCCTCCCCTCCCTACCCCTCCCCTCCCTACCCTTCCCCTCCCTACTCTTCCCCTCCCTACTCTTCCCCTCCCTACTCTTCCCCTCCCTACTCTTCCCCTCCCTACTCTTAGCCTCCCTACTCTTCCACTCCATACTCTTCCACTCCCTACTCTTCCCCTCCCTACTCTTCCCCTCCCTACTCTTCCCCTCCCTACTCTTCCCCTCCCTACCCTTCCCCTCCCTACTCTTACCCTCCCTACCCTTCCCCTCCCTACTCTTCCCCTCCCTACTCTTCCCCTCCCTACTCTTCCCCTCCCTACCCTTCCCCTCCCTACCCTTCCCCTCCCTACCCTTCCCCTCCCTACCCTTCCCCTCCCTACTCTTCCCCTCCCTACTCTTCCCCTCCCTACTCTTCCTCTCCCTACTCTTCCACTCCCTACTCTTCCACTCCCTACTCTTCCCCTCCCTACTCTTCCACTCCCTACTCTTCCTCTCCCTACTCTTCCACTCCCTACTCTTCCTCTCCCTACTCTTCCACTCCCTACTCTTCCACTCCCTACTCTTCCACACCCTACTCTTCCTCTCCCTACTCTTCCACACCCTACTCTTCCTCTCCCTACTCTTCCACACCCTACCCTTCCCCTCTCTACCCTTCCACACCCTACCCTTCCCCTCTCTACCCTTCCCCTCCTTACTCTTCCCCTCCCTACTCTTCCCCTCCCTACCCTTCCCTCCCTACTCTTCCCCTCCCTACCCTTCCCCTTCCTACCTTTCCCCTTCCTACCCTTCCCCTTCCTACCTTTCCCCTTCCTACCCTTCCCCTTCCTACCTTTCCCCTTCCTACTCTTCCCCTTCCTGCCCTTCCCCTTCCTACCCTTCCCCTTCCTACCCTTCCCCTTCCTACCCTTCCCTACCCTTCCCCTTCCTACCCTTCCCTTCCCCTCCCTTCCCCTCTCTACCCTTCCCCTCCTTACTCTTCCCCTCCCTACCCTTCCCCTCCCTACCCTTCCCTCCCTACCCTTCCCTTCCCCTCCCCTCTCGTATCTCCTTCATCTACCTTCTCCCCATCTAGTATCTATTCCCCTTCTCCTTTTCTGTGCTCTACCCTCCCTCCCCATTCACCCCGCTCCTTTTCCCACTTACACTCGTCCCCCTTCTCTCCCTTCTCCCTATGGTGCCCCTTTCCACCCCTCTCCCTGACCCCTTCACCCCCTTTTCCTTGGCCTGACACGGTTCCCCGCCCCACCCCCCTTCATATGGGCGACACCACGCAACATTCCATATATGGAGGGCAAATGCGAACCCCAGAGCGTAAGCCCTTGTCTTCTTCTTCGTCTTCTTCTTCGTCTTCTTCTTCGTCTTCTTCTTCGTCTTCTTCTCCATCTTCTTCTAATTCTTCTTATTCTTCTCTATCTTCTAATTCTTCTTCTTCCTCTTCTTTTTCTTCTTCTTCTTCTTCGTTTCTTCTTCTTCTTCTTCTAATGCTTCTTCTTCTAATGCTTCTTCTTCTTCTTTTTCTTCTAATTCTTCTTATTCTTCTCCATCTTCTTCTTCTTCTTCTTCTTCCTCTTCTTTTCTTCTTCTAATTCTTCTTCTTCTTATTCCTTTTCTTCTGTTCTTATTCTTCTGCTTCATTTTCTTCTTCGTCTTCTTCATCTTATTGTTTTCCTTGTTCTTGGTCATGTTCTTCTTCGTCTTCTTCGTCCTGTTCTTTTTCTTCTTTTTCTTCTTCTTTTTCTTCCTCTTCTCTTTCTTCTTTTTCTGTGACAGGAGTTCCTCTATTTGTCTTTTGGTTTTCATCGTTCTTCATTTTCCCTCACTCTCTATTCACATCTCTTCTCTTTTGTAGTTCTTTTTCTGTGTCCCCTTTCCTCTTTTTTCTTTTCCTCGTTACTTTTTCTTTTTTTCTCCTCTCTTTTCTCTTTTTCTAGCATTATTCCTCTTTTCCATTTTCCTTCCTCTTTTTTCTGTTCACTGTTCTTATATTATTGTGAAGAACAATTCTAGTTTATTCAGGAGAAAGGAAGCCTCAAAATTGAAAACTTTATTCTTTTTTTTTTTTCTATTGTCTTCTTCCTCCTCCACCCCATCATATTATCGCTCTTCTTTCTTTTTCTCTCCTTTCTTTCGTGCCTTCACTGTTTTCTTCCTCTGTGTCCTTTCTTCTCTTTATTTCTTTTCTTTATCCTCTTCCCGAATTCTGTTTTTCCTTATTTTTCTTTTCTTTTCCTCCTTTCTCAGGTTTTCTTCTCTTATGATTCATATCTCATTGTTTCTTTTGGTTGCATTTTCACATTTTTACCTAATATTTCCCTCTCCCCTTTATTCATCATCCTTTCTTCCCTCTTTGTTCCTCCCTCTATTCTCCACCTTCCTGTCCTCTTCTCACTACCACTCCTCCTCCTTCTCTTCCTCCTCCTCCTCCTCCTCCTCCTTCTCTTCCTCCTCCTCCTCCTCCTCCTCCTCCTCCTCCTCCTCCACTCTTCTCCCTTCCATTTCCCTTATATGGGAGTTGGTCCCGCCCCCGCCCTCCTGCTCTGAGAGGCCACGAGCTGCCCCGAGTTGTCACTCCTCCACTCTTGCTAGAGTCGTCCTCGTCGTCTTCGCCGTCTTCGTCGTCGTCGTCTTCACCGTCTTCGTCGTCGTCGTCGTCGCGTCGTCATCTTCGTTGTCGTCGTCTTCGTCTTTGTCTTCACTCTTTCTTCGTCTTCAGTTTTTTGTTTTGTTTTTGTTTTTCTTTCGTTTCTTCGTCTTTATTATCTTCGTTTTTGTCTTGTTCCCCCTCTTCTTTATCTTCTTCGTCTTTACCTTTTGTCTTTATTTTTTGTTTTGACTTTGTATTTTCTACTTTTTTTTTCTTTTTTTTTTACTTCTTGTCTTTTTGGCTTTTTCCCTTTTGTCGTCATTTGTCTTTGTCTTTATTGTCTTTTTGGTCCCTTTTCTTCTCGTTTTAGTTTTATTACTTTTATTCTTTTTTCTCTATCCCCCTTCTTTTTCTCCTTTTCTTTTTCATCTTCTTATTTTTCTTCTTCTTCTTCTTCATGATCCTATGTGTACTCAAATTTTATATAATTCAAAAAACCTGATTTTACCTTTAGTTATTAAAAAATGGGAATTGTGTTGAGCATTAGGTTACTATTAAATATATGGATTATTGTATTCATACACGATATATATTTACGTTATACACACACACACATACACACACACACACACACACACACACACACACACACACACACACACACACACACACACGACTCGTGGCGCAGTGGTAGAGTTCCCGGCCGCCACTACGGCGGTCCGGGCTCGAATCCCGCCCAGGGCTGAAATAATTTCAGTACCGCTGCGCTGAGAGTCGTTACTTCAACTCGAGGGCAGGAAGTTGGATGTGTGTGTACGTGTACGGTTTCAGCATTATCCATAGATCGGTTATATATGAGGACTGAGCTCTTCCGGGAGGGAAATAGCTGTCGATCACGAGTCCAACACGTGATCCAAGACCCTGGTGAATCATACACACACACACACACACACACACACACACACACACACACACGCATATATATATATAT
>NC_134782.1:11410753-11415753 GCF_046742065.1 Oratosquilla oratoria
CCTTAACTCAGTTTTAAATACACACAGAAGTTAATAAAAGAAAAGGATTCAAATCAGGTATGGTAAATGTGATTAATAAACAAACACCATGTATTCATCGACCAATATGCACTCTGAAGTTGAGATGACAATCCGTACGTTGTTCACTGACCCGACTGGGATGAAGAACAAATGCAGTATAAAAATATAAGTGCATTATATATATATACATATATCTTTATATATATATATATATATATATATATATATATATATATATATATGTATATATATATATATTATATATATATATACATAAATATAAAGATACACACACACACATTATTTATATATATATATACACATATATATATAATATATATATGTATATATATTATATATATATATATTCATATATATAAGATACACACACACACACACACACACACACACACATATATATATATATATATATATATATATATATATATATATATATATATATCATATATATTTACGTAAAGTATATTTGTTTGTGTCCAAAGTTGCGACCATCCCATTTCTCAAGTTTCTTATTGCCATCTGCTCGTTCCGACGCCCATGTTCTTCTTCTCAATAACTCTCATTCCCTTCCTACCGGCCACTCCTAAACAACCTGCGATTACCTTGGGCCCAGCCCTTACACCTAATAATCCATTGAAAGATTTCTTTCACCTTTTGCCACTATCCTTTTTTTTTTCAAAATATTTTCTCGCCTCTTTTCCCCATTTTTTCCGAGGGTTTTTCTTGAAAAAAGTCTCACCTCTTTTTTCCTCTTTTTTTATTGTTTTATTTGTTTATTTTGTCATCTGGTTGTTTAAATAATTTCGACTTTTTTCTACTTATGTTGGCCACTCTTTCGTAATAATTTTCTCTTGTCATTCAGTGTTGCTTCATATATGTCATCTTCTTTTTCTCTCTCTCTCTTTCTCTCTTTTTCATTAATCTAACCTGATGTGTTGTCTTCAGTCTTCGGCGATTCCCAGATCGAAAACCATAAACTATGACTTCGAGATGAAGGACTTAATCAAGACAGTGCGGAGCCTGTTTCCCTCGGATAAATAAAATCGTAAGGCGGCGGCCGGGATATGCACTTGCTTTTTTGGACTGCAGTTTATTAGCGCTTCTACTGAAAAGGATCGATATCGAGTCATCTCTGCATTATTTTTCCCCTTTACTCTTATTTCTTCATCCACTTTTTTTTATTTCTTCTACTTTTAAACTGCTTGTGTTTCTTAGACTTCTTCTTCTTCTTCCTCTTCTTCTTCCTCTTTTTCTTCTTCTTTATCATCATGCTCTTCTTCTTTATCATGATCATGTTCGTCTTATTCTTCTTTATCATCATCAGGTTTTTCTTCTTCGTTATCACCAACAAATACTTCTTCCTCTTCTTTATCATTATTATGTCCTTCTTCTTTATCATCATTATGTCCTTCTTTGTCATCTTTTTATTCTCCGTCTTTGTCCTCCGTCTTTGTCCTCCTCTTTGTCTTCTTCTTTATCACTATTATTATATTTTTTTCTTACCATAACTTCAGGTAGTACTGTCCATAAGTCCTACCATGGAATAACATTTGTCAGCATCGATGTAATTTCCCAACCAAGCAACATGATAAAGATGCGTTTTCTTATCCTCTTATCAATATATACATAATCAAACATCTCTCCCCATCTTGGTCCAAGATATATTTATCTGTAGATCAGCCTCCGCTGTAAAAAAAGTGTTTATTGTTTGTAGGTCACTCCAAGTGCATCAATCTAACTGTACATTCACTTTTTTCGTAGTCTTTCCTAGCTCCATCTTCTGTATAGCAATGCACTCTGTTTTATTGTGTTTAACATAAAATCTTTTATTCTAAGGAACATTCATGTAGTGTAGAGACTAGTATAATCCAGATTATCTTTAACACTCGTTAAATGACATTTCCAAGGTTACCCTGAATTTATAAGCAATTAAAGTTATTTTGAAAAACTGAAAATAATGGCAGTGAATGTTCTCAAAGAAAACGTTCACCACACACACACACGCATACACACACACACACACACACACACATATATATATATATATATATATATGTATATATATATATATGTATATATATATATATATGTATATATATATATATATATATATGTATATATATATATCTATATATATATGTATATATATATATATATATGTATATATATATGTATATATATATATACACACACACACACACACACACACACACACACACACACACACACACACACACACACACACACACACACACACACACACACACACACACACACACACACACACACACGCTCATATATATATATATATATTATATATATATATATACATAGAATGTACATATGCATATATTCATTCATACACGTATTCACACGTATATACATATATATTCCTCAGCTCACAGAGCCTTCGTCAGTGGCCCATCATTATTATCAAAGTAGTAAGCTCATTTAGCCAGCCATTATGTGAGATCATATAGCAGCACCCACCCTTCACCTTTCCTTTGTAGGGAAACTCTCGGTCAGGCTCCCGATCCATCCCTTGCCAGATGTGACTAATATGGCGCATCCACGACCCGCGTAGACATTCCATTAAAGAGAGTTTTTCATTTTAAGTTGATTATATCAACTTTGAAAGTCCATCGCATAACCGCCATGCTATCTGCAACGGAACGATGCAGCTGTTTGATAAAATCACGCGACGTCCACCTATTACAAAGAGAAGTTGTATACATCATGAAGGTGCACGGTGGGTCATAACAGGTCACGTTGGGGTCACACTCATCAAGTGACCCAATTTTGTATGTCATAGATTTCTTTCCAGGTCAGTCCCTAACGACTCAGTTTCGACACAGTAACCCAATGGGTCTCTTCGCCCTGAAGAAGAAATTGTTACCTTTTGTTATATTAAAAGTCAATGTTGTAAAGGAATAGATGTAACAGTGGATTGTGGTCTTATTTTATCAATTGGTCAGATAAGGAAAATCTCTCTCTCTCTCTCCTTCTCTCTTTTAATTCTTCATTTATTCTTATTTTACTTATATACATATATATATATATATATATATATATATATATATATATATATTATTTATATATGGAGAACATAAACACAGGGGAAGGCTCGGAACCCTAAACACTATAACGTTTCGTTCGCGTAGAACTTATATATGAAGAAGTTCTACGCGAACGAAACGTTAAGAGTGTTCAGGGTTCCGAGCCTTCCCCTGTGTTTATGTTCTCCATCATCTAAATAATTTGTATAAAATACTTATATATATATATATATATATAATATATATATATATATATATAATATTTATTGTGTGTGTGTATATGTTATCTATATAACGTTATCATTATATATTGTTATTAATACTATTGTTATTATTATATACTTATTATATATATTATTATCTCATTATTAATACTATCATTGTTATTATTATTATTATTATCATTATTGTTATTATTATTATTATCTTTTTTTTTTTGGGGGGGGGGGGCCTTTATGGATTTGGAAAAGGCTTATGACAGGGTAGACAGGAAGGCACTGTTGGAAACATTCCAGATATATGGTTATAGAAGGAAAGCTGTTACAAGCAGTCGAGATTTTTTCCGATGGTAGTAGAGTCTGTGTTAGAATTAGAAATGGAGAGAGTGGTTTGAGGTAAAGCTGGGACTTCAACAGGGATGCGTTATGTCGCTTTGGGTGTTCAATTTGTTCGTGGATAGGGTGGTGCGAGAGACAAACGCAAGGGTAATGGGCCGGGGATTGGAGATGATTGAGGAAAATGGAGAAAAGTGGGAGATAAGCCAGTTGTTGTTTGCTCACGACACTGCGCTTGTAGCAGGATCAGAGGAGGGATTAAGGAAGATAGTGACAGAGTTTGGGAAGGTGTAAGAAAGAAGAAAGTTGAAGATAAATGTGGGTAAAAGTGAGTTGATGAGATATACAAGAGAACAATATGGCAGCAAATTGAAAGTGAGTATTAAAGGAGAGAGACTGGAGGAAATGGATAGTTTTAGGTACTTGGGTGCGAATATGGCAGCAAAGGGAGGAGTGGAGGTGGAGATAGAATGTAGACTGAGAGAAACAAGTAAATGCCTGAAGGGATTAAAATGTGTAACGAGAAATAGAAATTTGGGAATGGATGTTAAGAGGAAATTTATGAAGAAGTGATTGTGCCGACAGTACTGTATGGGGCAGAAACATAGAACATAAGAGAGTAAGAGTTTAAATGTTTGAGATGAGAAGCCTGAGAAGTATGACTGGTTACTAGCCTGGATATAATGAGAAACGAGGAAGTGAGGAGAGCGGGGGTGGAAAAGGAGTTGGGAGATAGGGTTGATGAAAGAGTATTGATATGGTTAAGGCACATGGAAAGAATGTGTAAAGAAAGATTAGTAAAAGAGGTGTGGAAGGCAGAGGTGTGGGGAGCGAACATGAAGGGGAGACCAAGGATGAGATGGATGGATGGGGTAAAAGGGCCATTGGGAAAGAGGGGAATGTCAGTTGAGGAAGGAAGGGAGAAGACAGAAGATTGGCGTGAATGGAGAATGGTTCTGTATGGATGATGCTGTGATGTATAGAAGGGAATGGGTTGGGCATGGGGGATGGGGGTGTGAGGGAGTATGTGTGAATTATATTTTGACACAGCCCGAAGGGATTTTACCCCCGTCTTCTCTTTTTCTGCATGAGGGGACGGAGAGGGGAGGGATCGCCGATTAAATGAAGCGGCCTTGTTGTTGATGTGCTGTGTCTTGCTGCATTGCCTCTGATCCAAGGCAGCGGGCGGGATGCAGGGATGACCCGTCATCCAGGAGGAGCCAATATAAGAGGGAGAGAGTGGGTAAATGTGAGTGGAGTATGTGGGGATGGAATGGGTGGGAGTGGATTTTATGGCTTTATTTTTTAGCTACCTCCCTTGTAAAGAGGAAATATTCATTGGTATATG
>NC_134782.1:11423253-11430753 GCF_046742065.1 Oratosquilla oratoria
AGCATTTTGCTTAGGATTCGTCTGATTTATTGATTTTACCTGTTGGGGTGATATTTATTCATCTATTTGTTTATCCGTTTCTTTGTGTTCATTTGTTACACAATTCGCTTCTACAACGACTTCGGAAGACTGTTCTTCAAGAACGCCTTTTCCAGACATCTTCCCCTTTTTTTATGTGTCCGGACTCTGGAAGGCATTTACCGGAACCTTTAACGTCGGAAACTTCGCCTCCGGCGTCTCCTCCCTAGCCGGGCCGGAACTCTTCTTTCTCCCGCCTTTCCCGGATTCCTCCTCCGGTAACGACGGGTTTTACGAGCGCCTTGTCGCGACGGCTCACGCAAAGCCGAGTCCCCGTGAGTCACAAGCGTTCAACAGTCTTGCAAAGATCTTGCAACCGTCTCCGAAACTCATCAACCTATCTAGCATGCATGTATTTATGTATGTATGTATGTAGTTAGGATTGGATTTATTACGAATGAATGTTTGTATGTGTGCGTCCGTGTGTGTGTGTGTGTGTATGTGTGTGTGTGTGTGTGTGTGTATGTGTGTGTGTGTGTATGTGTGTGTGTGTCTCTGTCTGTCTGTCTGTCTTCTTGTATATATGAGTGTGTGTGTGTGTATGTGTCCGTCTGTCTGTCCGTCTATTTGCCTGTCTGTGTGTCTATGTGTATGTATCTGTGTGTTTGTGCATGCGTGTACACTCCCAAATGCATACACATACACGCTGTAAACGAGTCTGCCTGTTTGGGAGTCCATGTATAGCACCATTACCGGTGTCAGTGGCCATGTTTATCTTTGACCTCTTTGGCGAATTTAATTGTTGATAAAAGAAGACTCGATGGTGGACACGTGATCAGGCCAAACGCTCACAAACCTTATACAGAATCTCCATTTTTGCAATCACCAAAGCATCAATAGGTTGACACAAGACGTCTTGCGACAGGGCCAAAGTTGTATTCAAATGGACACTTCCGTTAGGTAACTATGTATAAGTGGTGATTTTTGGACGCGTCCAGGGAACTCCGGTTCTGTTCCAAGGCTTCCATGATGGAGTTATTTATGAAGAACTTTAGAACGTAACATGACATAAAATGAACGTGTCTGTTTTTATTTTTTAGACGTGAGACATATAAGTTCTGCCCTTGAATGGTCTATAAGGGTATGAAGTGAGAGTGACTGTTGCATTTATTAGACACAGTGTTTAGTATTCTGTTGGAAGTATCCAGAGCTCCTATACTTGGGGACAATATTGCACCGAACCTGAGTCAAAGGGGGTGCTAAAGATAAGTTTAAAGATTAAGGAGTGTGGCAGGAAGGTGGAACAGTAGAAGTCAAGTAATATATATAATATATATATGTATATATACATATGTAAATATATATATATATATAATGTTTATATATATGTATATATATATATATATATATATATATTTGTTTATATATATATATGTGTATATATATATATATGATATATATATATGTATATATATATATATATACATACATATAAAGGAATAGTAGAGGTCAAACGGAATCAGCATTCTGTTCATAGTGGAGATTTGTCTTCAATCATAACAGAATACTCAGTGTTATTTAGTCCGTAGGGATGTCATTGAAATCACTATAATATTAACTTCATAGAAACAATACACCAAACGTAGCTTTTAGAAATAATCGACAAGATAAAAGAAAACATGAAGGTGACACAGAGAAGAAACGCCAAAGGATCTGGTCAGCTGATAGATGGCCTCCAAACGGAAATTTTTAAGAGAATAGATAAATGCCATTCGGAAGAAAAATAAAACCAATATTGCCTCGGTGATCGATCATGGCGGCTGTGATGCGAGCTTCACTAAAAATTATAAAACTGTGATTAACGTCTCGGTAATGAAAAACTGAGGAGACATTTTGAAAAATTAACCAAAGAAATGTAAAAAAAAAATTAATTAGGGAATGGAGAGTAGGATATGGAAAGGGAAGATAAATTCGACGTTAATATTAAGTGTGGCTTTGAAATATGAACGACTAAGATATAAACGACGAAAAATTTCGATACAACACTTATAAAGACAATGGAAGTTCCGACAACAATGACGACTTAAAAGTTCGACGACAAAAGCGACTAGTGTGACGGTACTTATTACAGCAATGTTGGTCCGGATGCCAGGAAACATGGCTGAAAATCGACGGTAAATTAAAAGGATATAAAGACAAAAATAGACGGTATTTTGACGATTATGAAGAAAAAAATTGATGGTACATTTGATGGCTGTGAAGGCAAAAATCGACGGCAAATTTGACGGCTATGAAGATAAACATCGACGACTGTGGCATGTGTTACAATAATAACTATTGCAACAAAGATAACGAAGACGAAAATTGTAATAACACTAATATTAGAGAGAGCAGGGTTTAAAAGATAAAAGGCCTAGTAGTTATACCTCTCTAATCGAACACGGATAACTAGTCTGAACTGTTACATTATCTTTGATACAGAACTCAGAGTCTATTGAAATATATTAATTTTCTATATTTATTAACATGTAAGTTATTATTTCATGAATTTGCTTTCTTAAAAACCTTCCAAAATTATATGCACTTTATATATATTTTCATCATAGCTTACTGTCTGATTGAACCCGTATTAAAAAGGAACATTAAATGAGAAATAGGTAGCATTATTATCATTTGTGTTTTATAGATATGCAGATTCAATTATTGAATGAAATATATTTGTATATCTTTTGTCTGACAGTATAAAGGCATACAGTTCATTTAGTCTTGTGTTGTTGTTGTTGTTCTTGTTCTTGTTCTTGTTGTTCTTATTTGCTGTTGTTATGGATTGTGAACAATCTCTTTTACTGAGTCTCATATTGTAGTACGAGAACATTATACCAATGTGGATTATCTTGAATATTTTATATATTACAAAGGTTCAAAGGGTTACAAAAGAAGAGCATGCCGACAGAAGACCTTTTGGTTCATAACTAGGTCGGATCCCGAAAAAAATAAAGAAATTAAAGAAAATAAAACAAATAATAATGAAAACATGAATATATATATGTGTGTGTGTGTGTGTGTGTGTGTGTGTGTGTGTGTGTGTGTGTGTGTGTGTATACATTTATATACGTATATGTATATACACAAACAGAAACGCGCGCTCTATCTCTTTATTTATCTATTCATCTGTCTTTTTCCACTTTATCATCACTATTTTTTTTCAAAACATTTCTCCTTGTTCATCTTTATTCTTCTCATTCCTCTTCCTCCTTCTTTTTTCTTTTTGTCTTCTGTTTTCTACTTTCCCTTCATATCACTTTCTTTTTATTATCTTTCATAATAAAGAAAATTGAACGATTCAATGTGGAAAAGGTGAAATATTGTGAAGAGAAGGCAAAAAAGACTACATTCAGTGAAAAAGGTTTTCCTACCATAAAATATCGAGAAAAACAGAAAATGCATTTTTTTACGAGTAAATACACTTTTTTCGGAGTTAGTAGTTTGTCACAATATTTGCATTTTGTCGTTTAAAATGAGATTTATTTTCGAAAATTTGTGCTAAAAATACGCTTAGACTTACACCCAAATTCTGGTATTTGCTTGAATATATCCACACAAACGCAAGCATAAAATCCTGCATGCAAGCATGAAATATGCATGCATGCCCGTACACAGACACAGACAGTTATACACACACACACACACACACACACACACACACACACACACACACACACACACACACACACACACACACACATACGTCAATATATATATCTAATTTCATATATATGTGTGTCTGTCCATTTATTAGGATTTAGTATTTACCTTTTTTTGGTTATTATTCAACCTATTTATTTATTTATCTTATTCATTATTGTTTATATTATTATTATCTTTATTTATTTATCTATCATTATAATAACTTTTTCTCATCCGACCTAGTTATGGACCAAAAGGTAATTCTATGTGTGCATGTATCTGATTTCAAATTTATATCCATGCATATACTTACGTAAATATGAAAGCATTTTATAAACGTATATAAATTTTCCTCCTACTCCAGCTCTTCTAGTTTCTCATTAACATTTCATGTTGGGCATAAATCACAACATGGCCGACACGACCTTAAAACATGGCATTCTTTGTGCAAGAGAAAAGTGGAAACGCCACTAGTTTTTTTTCTTTTTTGTACAAGCGCCGGCTTCGCAGCCATGGCTTCGCCATGGGCATTTGTCCTGCGGCGCTGTTCGCTCCGCGAGTGGGCGCTTCGCGCCCTGCCCTTCAGGCTGATTTTTATGAAATTTGTATTAATATGTAAAACAATTAGGACATTAAAAGCATGGGATTTTCATAATGAGTTTTATTTGGCAGAAATACAACTTTTTAATTGTTTTGCCGGGCTCTTTTGAGTGAAACGGGCATCAGATTCTTCATCGAGATCCCGTTAATACTCTCAGGGCGAGCTTGCTTCGCTCGAAGCCAATCAATCGTCTCCGTTGCCGTGATGTCAGCATTCTCGGCCAATTAGTCGTCTTCATTGCCGTGAAGTCACCACTCTCGGCCAATCAGTTGTACCCGTTGCCGTGATGTCACCTCTCTCTCAGCCAATCAGGTTCTCGTGGACTGTTACAAAATCGCCGTCACCGGCTAGATCATTTTGCCAAAAATAGACATGTTAATTTTTTTTTATCTATTTATTAATTATTAGTAATGCCAGTCCATGTTGGGTAGAAGCGCAGTGTACGAAATTAACGTTTTATTCTATTATTGTTATTATTATTATCATTAATATTTTTGATATCATTATCATTCTTATTATTAGTATTGTTTATTATTATTATTATTGTTATTCATCATCATTTTTACATAGAATCAGATCATTTCATCGTACGACGCAAAAACTATTACCCAGATCTTCAGATGTCTTACACACACACACACACACACACACACACACACACACACACACACACACACACACACACACACACACACACACACACACACACACACACGACTCGGTGGCGCGGTTGGTAGAGGCACCAACTGTCACTACGGCGGTCCGGGTTCGAATCCTGCTCAGGGCTGAAATAATTTCAGTATCGCTGCACTTCGAGTCGTTACTCCAACTCTCGTGGGCGGGGAGTCGGGTGTGTTTGTGCATTACCCATAGATCGGTCACACGAGCTCTGAGCTCTCTTCCGGGAGTGAAATAGCTATCGATCACTATTCCAGCACGTGACCCAAAGACCAAGGTGAACACACACACACACACACACACACACACACACACACACACACACACACACACACGCAAGCACGCAAATATATACACCCGCGCGCTCACACACACACACACACACACACACACACACACACACACACACACACACACACACACACACACACACACACACACATTCACACACACACACACACACACACACACACACACACACACACACACACACACACACACACACACACACACACACACACACGACTCGATGGCGCGGTTGTAGAGTTCCCGGCTGCTACTATGGCGGTCCGGTTTTGAATCCCCCCCAGGGCTGAAATAGTTTTAGTATCGCTGCGCTGCTAGTCGTTACTCCAACTCTCGTGGGCGGGGAATTGTGTGTGTGTGCGTGTAAGGTCACAGCATAACCTATACATCGTTAATATATGAACTCTGAGCTCTTCCGGGAGTGAAATAGCTGCCGATCACGAGTCCAACACATGGTCCAAGACCATGGTGAATCACACACACACACACACACACACACACACACACACACACACACACACACACACACACACACACACACACACACACACACACACACACACACACACACACACACACCACTACAAAAAATTACTGTCACTTGCGATCAGGGGGCTGGTTGTGTGGTATGTGTAAAATCACAGCTTGACCAAGAGATCAAATTACATGAGTGCTGAGCTCTCGTTTTGAAAGGTAATAATTGTCGCTCATAAGTCCAGCATGTGATCTAAGACTATGGAGAATCACACGGACGTACACAAATAGACACAGACGCTTTGAGACACACACACACACAAGCACACACACACATACAAACACACACACAAACACACACATGCACAAATATATGTATAGATATATATGATATATATATATAATATATACTGTATATAATATACATATATACATATATATATATATATATATACATATAGATACATATATGTACATATATACATATATATATATATATACATATATATATAACATATATACTGTATATCTACATATATATATATATACATATATATACATATATATATATATATATATACATATATGCATATGTACATATAAATTATATATATATATATATATATGTATATATATATATATATATATATATATGTATATATATATATATATATATGTATATATATTATATATATATATATATATATATTGTAGTTTCACAAGAAATTTTTGTAAACACGGTTACGCATTTTCGATCAAATTTCTTTCTTATATATATACATATGTATATATGTATATTTGTATATATATACATATATGTATATATATATGTATATATATATATATATATATATATATATATATATTCATTTATTTGCAGTTTCAGAAGAAATTTTTTGTAAACACGGATACGCATTTTCGATCAAATTTCTTTTCTTAATGTCAGAATTTGGACCTTGCTTAGTGAGCTCAGAAGAGAGATATTCAAACCATATCCATCAACGATCACCCGTCTCGCCTCTCTCCTTATAAGAAAAAGGCAATCCATGGCGGTGCTGAGTGCGTATGTGTTCGCTTATGTTCGTGTATAACTTTTATGCAAGACTGTGTATGTGCTTCCATCAGGTGCGGCCGTGTGTGTGTGTGTGTGTGTGTGTGTGTGTGTGTGTGTGTGTGTGTGTGTGTGTATGTTTCGGTGTTTCTTTACTTTTTTACTCTCCTTCTCTTCAATCATCATATTTAGCTTCTGTTGTGTTTGCATGTGAGTCTGTCTTTTATGTCGCTCCTTCTGTTTGTCATTTGTGTGATTGCGTGTGTGTGTGCTTTTGTAAATACATGTGTTTTTTCTTTTAGCTGATTTTATCGCCTCATTGCCCTTATACAATATGGTTTTATTTTTATAACATGTTGGTATCTTCTATGTATGTATGTATGTATATATATATATATATATATATACATATGTTTGTGTCATTTTAACAATTGGAAATAAACACATCTGCTGGGATTCGAGCCTCCACCAGAGCAGAATGTTTCATATAAAGCGAGGACTGTACCGCCTGTACTACATCGACCCTTCAAAACAGAACGAATTAGTTCACGGACTAATCATTCTGCCGAGGGCACTCGTGTAGAACGTGGTATGTACTATATTTCATCAAATCCTTTATGCAGGCTAGTCTTCCGACAAGTGTTTGTGTCATTTTGACAATTGGAAATAAACTCATCTGCTGGGA
>NC_134782.1:11443253-11445753 GCF_046742065.1 Oratosquilla oratoria
ACTACAAAAACAAAGAAAACAAGAAACCTCTTTATGCACAACAACACAGCACCTAAACCACAACCCTTACAGCAATCCAATGTAATTTACGAGTTCAAGTGCATACAAGGAGACTGTGAGCTCCTAGATAACATAAATTACAATGGAACAACAACTCAAACACTTTCAAGAAGACTTACGGTGCATCTCTAAAATGGGTCTATCAAACAACTCGTGAAATCAGTACACAAAAAAGACATCACACGACAAGAGATAGTGGATTCTACTATTATCAGACACCACCAACAAAATAAAAGAAATTTATTTATAGCAGAGGCACTCATAATACGAGAAGAACATCCCAACATTAACCAACAGAACACAGGGAAAAACGTACTTTGAGATTATTCACAGACGGACACCAGATTACCACACGGAGTGCCAACGGACATTAGGTCACACAGAATGTCCTCCCCCAGTGACATCACTACATACCCCTCACATATATAAAACACACATAATAGTCTTGATGATACGTAGTGAGTGCGCGAAACGCCGACAATTACGGAGGTCTCCTCCATACATTTCCAAAACTCCTTAGAAATGAAATAAAGTCTTTAGAGAAAGCCGATAAGAGCTTGATCAGTAAAAAACTTTCCGGTCAATTCAACAGAATGTATATAAGTACAACACTGAATGGGTCCCAGCGATTAGAGATACATTTTAACAACCACAATGCACTTTAATTCTAAGCCATCAACATCGGAAGGCCCAATGGAAGCTACAACCAGAAATTGAAATGTGGTACTGCTGAGGACTCGAACTCAGCGATCACATGACAAGTGCCGTAGTAACTAACCAACTACGCTATCAAGAGAGATTATATATATATATATATATATATATATATATATATATATATATATATATATATATATATATATATATAGTGAAATAAATGCGCCGTGTATCTCGTGTTTTGTAGTTATTTGCAAAAGCAATGTTTACTTTGTCACATTGTTTAGTACTCGTATAGTTATATAATATCACCTTTTCTTCAAATATTGTTTGATATCCCTATATCATAGTGAGAGGGTTAGCTACATTAAAATATGTTAAATATATTTTTCCACGGTTAACACTGAACACAGCCTTGTCTTTTATGCAATTTTTTATGCAGTCGGGCAATTTCATTCGTCTGAGTGGTCGTCACTGGACTGAACGGTTTAAGGACTTCTAAGTTAATCACTTTATTGTTTTTTGTCTATCTGACCCCAGACGATTTTATTCACATAAGATGTTATTGTCTTCAAGGTATAATGTGTCCCGGTTGTTTATAACTATCAGATCGTAAGAAGCTTACGTCAGGAGTCGTTTAGCAGTCAGCAGATGCTGTAGTGTCTGTTAGTGTGCTATTTTGTTTTTTCTTTGTAACAGTTTGTGCATTTCTAACTTGTTTTATTTCGTATTGTCTTATTCTATTTCACTTTTTCTTTAGTTTCATTTCGTTTAATTTGACTTTATTCTATTTATTTTACTTTCGTTTATTATATTTCAGCTTATTGTTACTTTGCTTTAATTCGTTTTATTTTATACAACTTTGTCTCATTTATTTTTTTCTTTTTATTTTATTTTGTTTAATTTTAGTTTGGTTCATTTTATTGAATCTTACTATAATTTGTTTTATTTCATTTCATTCTATTCAAGTTATACTATCATATTCTATTTAAACTTATTCGGTTGTGTTTCTATTTTATTCTATTCTATTTTAATCAGTTCTGTTTTATTTGTTTCTACACCCAACATCGTTATGGACTGCAAATTGACTAGACGCCCAGGGCAAGTGGCAGTCATTGGTAGACATTGGGAACCGAACTCAAGCCTTCTTAGTGACGAGATGAGCTCGTGGCCAACGGCCCAGTGGACTGGTCATAAATCATATTGAGTTTTTCCTCCAACCGTGGAAAAATGAAGACGCCATTGGACTAATGCCCGTAATTGCTCAGATTTATGGAGAGGAGCCGTGAAGGCATTGAAGTCTCCGCAGACTAAAGACAGTCTTATTCACCACAGGGTCCAGACTCCTTTCTCACAAGGGGTCCCGGTCTATTAGGGTCCTGTTCAGACCGATGGTCACCCCCTCCACCCTCTCCATCACCTCCTTCGACCCTCTTGATTGGTTGAAATCGTCTAGCGTTTGGTTTAGCGTGAATCTAGACGAAGAACCACTTTTGTGAGAATGTTGATGGGGGACCTCATCTAAATTGAATCACCGGGCGGCAGGCAGAATAAACATCATCATGGGGGTCAGAAAAGTTTATATGAATAGATTTATCCATCTCAATGTCGTAGGACTCCCACCTCAGGTGAATAAAATCGCCCGACGGCAAACAGAAGAAAATTTAAGCAACGCCTTTCCCTACTCCCGCTCGTCCTTTTCGTTCTCCGTCTTCTCTTCCTTATCCTCTTCCTCTTTCTCTTAAACTTCCTTCACTTGCTCCTCTTCTTCCTCCTCTTCAAC
>NC_134782.1:11450753-11455753 GCF_046742065.1 Oratosquilla oratoria
TTCTGCAACCGGGACTTATTGATAATGGGTGATTTTGGATTTTATTGAAATTGATTTTATGACCTTTGAACATGGCTATATTAGTCGCTTGATAGATTTTATCGGTGACAATTACTTAGTTCAGCATATGAAAGAGCTCACAAGACATGGAAACTTACTCGATCTATTGATCACTAACCGCGAAAGCATGAGAGCCGATGTAGAAGTTGGTGAAACTATTGCAAGTAGTGATCACAATTTAGTTAGATTCAAACTGCTAAAACATTTTAGAATAGATACTTATGTATCTAGAATACCCGATTTCAGTAAAGCTCAGTTCATAGGACTACGTCAGGAGTTTCAGCTTACAGATTGGGAGGCAAAATCAAGCGAAAGACCTGTAGATCAGATGTGAGAAATATTTCAAAATACACTTACAAAGATGATTCATACTTACATCCCGTTTAAGGACAGGCGCCCCCCATATCAGACTCGCCCAAAATGGCTTGACAAAGAAACTGAAAAAAGTATTGCTAAAAAGAGACTGGCTTATAAGAAATATAAGTGCTCTGGTGCACCTAATGACTATTAATGTTATGTAACAATACAGAGACATTTAAAAAAGAAATTAAAAAACGAAAAGGACAATACGTAATGAATATTGGTGTTAAATCTAAAGAGAATCCCAAAGAATTCTATAGTTACATTAGAGATAAAAAGGTTATTAGGAATCACATTGGCCCACTTTTATCTGTTGACGGTCAACTTGAATATTCAAATGAAGGAATGTGTGATATCTTAAACAACTATTTTAGCTCAGTATTCGTAAACAAAGCGCCTAAAATTGAACTCCAAACTGAAACCTGTGAAAAGTTTAGGGTGAACTTACTATGGGAAATACAAAAGAAAAATCAAAAGGTGTATAGAAAAAAAAATAATAAAACACAAGAGCCAGACGGTTAGCATCCAAGAATCTTAAAAGAAATAAAAAATGAGTTGTTCCATTAGAAATTATTTTCAAGAAGTCGACCATATCCGGAGATGTCCCAGGAGAATGGAAGCTAGCTAACGTTACTCCCATATTCAAAAAGGTGACAAAAAGAAACTAAATAACTACAGGCCTATAAGCTTGACTTCAGTCGTAGAAAAAAGATGGAAACTATCACCAGGGATGCTATCGAACATCATTTCGAAAGTAACTGTTTGATAAATGATAGCCAGCATGTATTCAGAAGGAAACATTCTTGCGTGACTAACTCAAATTCTACAACAAAGTCACCTCGAATAATAAAAGAAACAATATAGATTTAATATGTCTAGACTTTTCAAAAGCTTTTGATACCGTCCCCCACAAAAGAATACTTACTAAATTAGCTTCACACGTAATAAGTGGTACCCTATTAATTTGGACTAATAATTATTTAAACGATCAAAAACAGTTGTTTTAAATGGGAAACTTTTCGATAGAAAAATGTTACGAGTGGTGTTCCTCATGGTTCCGTTCTTGGTCCACTTTTATTTTTAGTATATATATATATTATATAGACCACTGACTGAAATCTATTGTCTTCAAATTTGCTGATGATACAAAACTGTGTGGAATGGCAAATGATCACTTAAACTAATCAGATATTCAAGAATATTTAGATAAACTACAGCAGTGGTCTGAAAAGTGGCTAATGAAATTTAACACAAGTAAATACAAGGTTATGCACATAGGTAAAAATAACTGTATAATTACAAGTTCTTTAGAAATTCGTTAACAAGAGTGGATAATGAAAAGGATCTCGGCGTAATTATCAGTAACGATCTCAAATCGTGGAAGCAGTGTATTTCGGCCTCTAAGAAAGCAAATAAGATTCATTAACAAGCTATATAAATCGTTCTTCCACATTTGGAATGTGCTGTTTCAGTATGGTCACTGAATCTCATCAAAGACATTGACAGATTGAAAAATGTACAACGATGAGCCACAAAACTGATTCCAAATATAAAAAATAAATCATACGAAAATCGACTAAAACATATGAACCGGTTTTCCATAAAAAAAAAAAGTAGACTTAGAGGTGACTTGATACAGGTCTTTAAGATTTTTAAGGGATTTGCCGACATCAAAAGTTACAGAATTTTTATTCTGAGTGAGAATCAGACCATAATTTAAATGGTCTCAAACTGTCAGGAAATATATTTAATTTGGAAATGGGTAGAAACAACTTCGCCTACCGTGTAGTTAATAAATGGAATAAACTTCCTGCAGAGGCAGTGCAATGTAATTCAGTTCGAAGCTTTAAGATTTGTTTAGATAAATAACCAAGGAAAATACTTTGATGTCTGCCATTTATCTTATATTATTCATTTGTTTGTTATTGTCTGTTTACTTTTATTCATTTTATTATTATTTATTATTATTCATGTGTCCATCTATTATCATTTACTGTTTACCTATTTGTTTATTACGTAACTTTAACTGTTTAATTTTTTTATTTATTATTATTCACATTATTATTATCTTTACTTATTTATTTATCCTTATAATAATTTCTTCGTATCCGACCTAGTTATGAACCAAAAGGTCTCCTGTCGGCATGCTCCGCCTTTGTAATCCTATGTCACCATCATCATTATCATTATTATTATTGTTATTATTATTATTATTGTTGTTATTATTATTATTATTGTTGTTATTATTATTATTATTGTTATTATTATTATTATTATTATTATCACCATCATTATCATTATTGTCATTATTATTATCATTATTATTATTATTATTATTATTATCACCATCATTATCATTATTATTATTATCATTATTCTTATTATTATCATCATTATTATTACGATCATTATTATTGATATTATTGATATTTTTGCCATTATTATCATTACTATTACTATTATCATCATTATGGTCGTCGTCGTTGTTGTTGTTGCTGTTGCTGCTGCTGCTGCTGTTGTTTTTATTATTACTATTATCATCATACTTCATCAGCACAAAAGATCCATTAGATGTGCCCAGGAAATTTCTGCTGTGTTCCAACATGTCAGTACCAATAATCATAGTCTTCACTGGGACAAGGCCAAAATTTTGTTTAAGTGTAACTGCAGCTTTAGAAGAAATTTTTTTGAATCCGCCTTAAAACAAGAATATCCGAACCTTAACATCTCCAAAGGTCAATGGCCTCGGACATAATCTCACGGTTAGCTGTGAGGCGTTTGGTTAAAAATCTTCACCCTCCTGACCCTGCTCCCCCACCATCCTTGACCCCACTTCCCTACTGATCTCACACCTCTATCCACATATCCCCTCCCTTCTGACTCTGCCCTGCGCGACGGATTGTCACATTTTTAGTTTTGCCTGCTCCCCTTCTACTTGTATCTCAGCTATTTATGTCTCTATCATTTCTTGTAACCTGTACTTTCATGAAGGAGGCCGAAATATAGAAGTCATACTTTCTTCTAAGTTTCCTTTTATTCCGACTGTGGGCTCTTCGAGATTATATTTCTACAATATATATATATATATATATATATATATATATATATGTATATATATATATATATCAACCTTAATTCACTTTAATTCTAAGACATCAACATCGAGAGACTCGAGGAGGCGTACATGCAGAAATTGATACGTGGTACAGCTAAGGACTTGAACCTCCGCTAGCACGTAACAAGTGGCAGTTACTTAACCGATTACGCTATCAAGAGATAGCGTAATCGGTTAAGTCACAGTCACATATTACTTGCTAGATGAGGCTCGGGTCCTTAGCTCTACCACGTATCAATTTCTGCATGTATGCATCCTCGAGTCTCTCGATGTTGATGGCTTAGAATGAATGTGATTTGTAGTTGATAAATGTAAATATGTTCAATGGAATCCATTCGGTGTTGTGTGTGCGTATATATATATATATATATATATATATATATAATATATATATATATATATATATATATATATATATATGTATTAGTGCTTGTAGTATTAATGTTGGAGGTCGACCCAGATATTTGAATGCGTTCAGGAACGACCGAGACCCCCAGGGCTGAGACCAGGGTCAGTTACTCAGATGAATTGAATATTCTTGCGTTTGACAAGGTATACGAAGTTCATAATATTTTTTTTCATCCTATTTTCTCTTGTCGAGGTCAGGGAGGTACGGTTATTACTGAAAGAATATTCTTTGCAGACTTTGGAAAAAATCATCCAAAATACATTAAAATTAATAGAAATAGAATAATATGTAATAAAATAAATAGAAATAAAAAAATCGACTCATTAAAAATATATATATATACATTTCATTGTTGCAGAAAATAAAAGACAAAAAATAGAAATGAAGTTGATAAATGATGAAATGAAACGAAATGAAATTATATCAAACGAAATTAAAAATTGACTCAATAGAAAAATTCTCTAGATTTCGTTGCTGCTACTAGCTTAAAATATTTCCCCTGAGTGCGCTGCTAAAATGAAAAATCGTACAATTTACAGAAATAGTGCTGGTAGAACTTCTGTAAAAAATCTGGTTATGTAAGCATACTGAAGTACTTAAAGGATTACAAAATAATTGTTTGAATACATGAAACATATGTAATACAAAAGTTATGCCTTATATAACTTTTAGTAAATTATTGTAATTTTCGGCAGCTGACATGCCAAACACTGATCCTTGTGGTACTCCTCTGATAATCTATTATCTCAAACTACAAACAACTTTATTCAGGTGAGATAAAACCATGTACCAAAAATCTAACACACATTCGTGCACAATACAAGCACACTACATCATGCACTGATACATCATACAATATTTTACACGTTGAAAAATATTCCGAGTATAATATTAGAAAAAATGGAATAAAAAATATCGTACCCTAGAACATCATCCGCTTTACATTATGTCCTAAACAGTGTCATGGGGTACATAATACCAAACGGTGTATAATCATTTCTTGCACGATATCCAGCTGGGTATGATGATCATAATATAGCTTCATACAGTGTCATT
>NC_134782.1:11465753-11468253 GCF_046742065.1 Oratosquilla oratoria
TTAAAATAGGGAATGAGACACGGGGAAGAAAAGATGAAATTGAAAGTATAAGAATTTAAAGATTTAAAAAAGAAACGGAAAATGAAGAGTAAATATAAAAAAAGAATAAAGGGATTAAATACAAGAGAAGAAAGAAAGGAAGATTGAAATCATGACACATTTTATTGATTTTATTCAGTCTGTAGCCAGAAGATTTTGTTCAGTTTTCCTAATGGATTTAAGATGAAGAAAAATTAAAATACGAAAACGAGAAGAAAGTAACAGAAAAGAAAAAGAGAGAGAGAGAGAAAGAGGGAGAGAAAAAGAGAGAGGGAGAGCGAGAGAGAGAGAGAGAGAGAGAGAGAGGAAGAGAAAGAGAGAGAGAGAGGGAGAGAAAAAGAGAGAGGGAGAGCGAGAGAAAGAGAGAGAGCGAGAGAGAGGGAGAGAAAAAGAGAGAGAGAGGGAGAGAAAAAGAGAGAGGGAGAGCGAGAGAGATAGAGAGAGAGAGAGGGAGAGAGAAAGAGAGAGGGAGAGCGAGAGAGAGAGGGAGAGCGAGAGAGATAGATAGATAGAGAGAGAGAATGAGAGATGGATAAAAGGAAATTAAAGATGAAAATAAAATGAATACGAAGACAAGAAATAAAAAACTCAAAGAAAGAGAGGGAGAGAAAGAGAGAGAGAGATGAAGAGAGGAAGGAAAAAGCTGTAAATAAAGAAACTGGCAAGTTTGAAGGATTTATTGAAGACACAAGGAGGGGGGAAGTGACCATTGTATGGAAGTTAGAGCTTAAGGAGTTGTTGAAATTGATGAACGAGGAAGAGTTGATGAATGAGGTAGAGTTGATGAGTGGAGGGCAGAAGTGGAGGAAATGGAGGACGCTGACAAATGAGAGAAGGAAGAAATAAAATCCTTCGCCATAGATTATTATATCTATGGGCAGTTGATTTTATTCAGCCAATGAAAACCCACCCAATACCAATTTTATCCTTTTTGTAATGAGATGGATCCCTTTTTTTTTTTTTTTTTTTAATGGGAAGGATTTGACCACCGTTCAGCGTCTCCTGGTGTCGTCTCTCCTTTCTCATTTCCGAAAATATAAACGTTCCGGAAGTCAACATCCTTCTTAACTACCTTGTTAATGTACCTCAGTAACCAACTTCGTTAACATACCTGAATAGTTAATGATCCCGTTAACACAACTGAGTAGGTTGCAGTCTTTTTATTGGTGTTTATTTTTCATTTATTTATTTTCATTTATTATCTAATTAATTTAGTTACTAATTATGTATTTATTTATTCATTTATTTGTTTATTCATTTATTACGTACCTACCTTTTCATTCATTCATTTATTTGTTTGTTTAGTTTTTTGTTAATTCTTATATTGATCTTTCTTTAGATAAACCCTGTCGCAACAGTGGGCTGCAATTCTTTTTACCAAAGAGGTGTCACACAAGTTAGTGTAATCCTCCTGGCGACTACGAGAAGGAAGGGAGAAGGAGAGGTGTCATGATAAACGAAAAATGTTAAAATGTGCCTTTGGGGAAAAAAAGAAAATTCCATCACGTTAAGAAAATGGCTTCAAAAGAGAGAGAGGGAGATAGAGAGGGTGGGGGAGAGAGAGAAAGAGAGAAATATATATATATATATACATATATATATATATATATATATATAGAGAGAGAGAGAGAGAGAGAGAGAGAGAGAGAGAGAATGTTTTACCCTGTTCGGAGACCGAATGCCAACCTCTCTGGCCTTCAACTCTAGGTTGAGGTAAGGGTGTTCATGGGCTTTTGAAGTGGGTTATAGTGAAATAATTCTCTTTCGTGGGCTCTGCAGATCCCTGTGTATGTTTGTGTAAACAAGAACAGAAAAAGTTCTTCAATGTTCTCTTGCTATGAAGAAAAGAACAAAGATATTGATTTTTGTTTGTAAGCAAGATTTTTTTTATTTAATCTTACTCTTTCAGTATGCTTTAGAACCTAAACCTTTCGGTCCTTAGAACTCGTTTAGTCTGAATAGAATCGCATGGTATTGAAATTTCATCGATAACGGCATATTTTTATATTATTTATATATATATATATATATAGATGATATATATATATTTATTTTATTTATTTATTTATTTTATTCTTTATTTATTTATTTATTTTAGAAAGGCTTCCTATAATATGAAGAGGATTGTTTGGCGTTAGCCACAGTAAAATACTGAAAACCCCTTCAGAAACCAGAAGAACTGAATTATCTAGCCAACTCATACTTACGTACACTTTCAACATCATGACCATGATGCGAGAGGTCTGACCATACTAGGACATTCGTAAAAAATATATAATAATAAATAAATCAATCCATAAAAAAATAAAAGATTACAATCGGCCAAGAACCAGAAGCGCAAATAAGGTTATCAAAACCAGAAGGAGCTCCCCCCACACCCTCTAATCCCCCAAGAACCCGAGACTCGATGTCTTAAACGGCGAAGAGTCTTCGGAGGCTTCTGAAGCGCCTTCGAGGGGCA
>NC_134782.1:11485753-11488253 GCF_046742065.1 Oratosquilla oratoria
ACACACACACACACACACACGCGCATACAAACACTCGGTCGCAATCACACACACACACACACACACACACACACACACACACACACACACACACACACACACACACACACACACACACACACACACACGGGCACACACACACACACACACACACACACACACACACACACACACACACACACACACACACACACACACACACACACACACACACACACACACACACACACACACACACACACATACGTACACATACACACACACACGCAAGTGCCCATGGCTTAATTTGCATGATCGTATTTGTATTACTTTCTAAAATCTTCCTCAGGCTTTGTTACTTGTTTCGTGTTTGATCTTCTCTTGATCCAGCCCAACGTCGATTTGCATTTGTTTTGTGTTCCAGCCAGGCGACACACCTTGCCATTTTGTTTCGTAATTGTTTTATTGTTTCTTTTCTCTTTTCTCTTGTTTTGTTTTGTTTTTTCTTTTATATTTGTTGTTCGTCATTTTTTTCTTTTATTAAGATTGTGTTAATTTTTCGAGTTTGTGTTGATTTTTTATATCTTAGGTCATATAGTTTAAACTATTACTTGTGTTCATATTAATTTGAGATATTTATTCCCGCTCCCCACTCACTTTTTTTTTTTTTCTTTTTTTAGCAGACGCTTCCAACTCTTCTTGAATTTCAGGATTTCAGACGTAGCCCCAAACTTGACATCAAAAGTCAATTAATCTTTTTTCCTTTTCCCTTTCCTTGTCTTTTTTTTTTTTTTTTTTAAGAAATTCCATTTTGACTTTATTTTTTTTCTCGACAACATGCTTTCTTCCGCTATTTTTTTTTTCTTCCTCTTCTTTTGTTACTCTTTTTCTTCTCATGATTTTCTTCTTTTTCTTCTTTTTCACCACCTTCCTTTTCTTTTGCTCATCTTTTTCTTCCTTTGATTCTTCTTCGTCTTCTCATCCTCCTCCCCCTTTTCTTCTTCTTCTTTTTTCCATTCTTCTACTTCTTCCTCTTTTGTTTTTCTTGTTCTTGTTCTTCTCCAAGTTGTTTTTTCTTCTTTTGTTATTTTTCTTTTCTTGATCACTCTTTTTGTTCATCATTTTCTTTTTATTTTTCTTCTTCATTGTCTTCCTCTTCTTCTTTCGTTCTTCTTTTTCTTCTCTTGTTTCTTCTCCTTTAACTTCTTTATCCTCTTTTTCTTCTTTTGCTTGTTCTTTTTCTTCAATTTTTTTTTCTTCTTCCTCCTTGTCCTTCCGTTTCTGTGATTTTCCTACAAGACGAATATGAATTAACTATGAAGATCTCCTTTTAAAGATAAGCTTACCTTTATATAATACGATAAGAATCTTCATCTTCGTTCTTTACCGATTTATATACATTGATATATATATATGTATATGTATATATATATGTATATGTATATAAATGTATGTATATATATATATATATGCATATATGTATATATATATATGTATATATATATTATATACACGAATATATTCATTTTTAGGGATTTCAAACTCTAAATTTATTTGTTATTGTTAGATATAAACGATTTAACTCATATTTATGGATTACAAACTCCAAAATTCTTTTTTGTCATTAGATATAACCAATTTAACTCATCTTTAGAGGTTACAAACTCCAAATTTATTCTTTATCGTTCAGTATAAACGACTTAATTCATCTTTAGGGATTACAAATTCTATCTTTATATTCTATAATTAAATTCAAACGACTCAACTCATCTTTAGGGTTTAGAAACTCCATCTTCGCTCTTTATCGTTAAATATAAACGAATTTAATCCTTCAGAGCGAACAAGTGAGCATCACCGCTTGCGATTGGAATCTACACATGGAGAGTTCATAAACAAAAGAAAAGATAAAGTTATCCTGAAAAAGGTTCAGAGATAATATCTGTAGATTCTTTGTTCTCTCCACCCGCTGGAAATGTCCTTCTCTTATTTCTCTTTGTTTTATGGTTTATTGTTTTGTGTGCTTTATATTCTCCGTGTGTGTGTTTATGTATGTACATGTCCTTGCGTAAGCTTGTGTGAATGTGTGTGAATGCTTGCGTGCATATGATGATACGTGTGTGTGTGTATGAATGTACAGGTATATGTATATTTGTATTTATATGTATATGTATATATGTGTGTATGAATGTACAAATGTACAAGTATATGTATATTTGTACTTATATATATATATATGTATATGTATATATATTTGTATATGTATGTGTATATTTGTACTTATGTATATGTATATGCATATGTATGTGTATATGTATATATGTATGTACATTTATATGTATATGTTAATTGTTGCCTCGAATTTCACTTACTTCAAACTAAGAACCCCACGGCGTCCCTCCGACGAATCTCTTCAGGAAGACACGTTGGACAGTTGACGGTTCTTTATTACTGTGATTTTTTTCATTAGTTTATATATGGATGAGCAGGCGATCAGTCGCCGGTTTTCAATTTATGCATTGAA
>NC_134782.1:11493253-11498253 GCF_046742065.1 Oratosquilla oratoria
AAATTAACTCCTTACATACGATTGTGTTTGCGTATGTGATTCACTATAGTCATGGATTACGTGCTGGACTCGTGATTCACAGTTTTTAACCACCACAACGAGAGCAGAAAGCTCGTATATAAATCGATATATTTGTATGCTGTGACTTAACCCACACCCCATCCTCTTGCTCAAGGGGAACAGTAACGGATGGTAGTGTTGATTAACCTTTCAAACCCTAACAAGGTTTTTATCTCTGATCTAATGCGAAAACTATATATAGGATATTTTATTCATGTACGGGAATATGGTTAGATGAAATTGAAAATGCATTGGAGAGGTAGAAAAGTACCTCCTCAAAAAAAAAAAAAAAAAAAAAATCGGCTGTGAGGAGGAAAGTCTATTGCACCTTTTGTTACGTTTCAGTAAAAAAAAAAATCTTAAGTGAAGTTTGTTAAGTGATTTTTTTTTTCTTACAACATGTAAATGAGTAATCGTTCGGTAATAACATTCAGGTTAATTATCAGTCGACGACCGTCAAGTGCAGAAATGGGGGCAGAATGTCTTGCAATGTATTGCAGAAAATTTAGTGATATTAGTTTCTTACTACGGGTGAAAGCAGCGAGAGAGAGAGAGAGAGAGAGAGAGAGAGAGAGAGAGAGAGAGAGAGAGAGAGAGAGAGAGAGAGAGAGAGAGAGAGAGAGAGAGAGAGAGAGGGAGGGAGGGAGAGAGGAGGGGAATGATAGAAGGGAAAGCGAGATGAAAAGAGAAAGGGAGAGCGATAGGAGGGAGAAGGAAAGATGGAAGGAAGGAGAGAGAGAGAGGTAGAAAGAGGGAAAAGAAAGAGATAGAGGGAGCGAGAGATAGAAATAGAAGAAAGTAGGGAGAGAGAGAGAGGGTGAGATAGAAAGAAAATAGAAATACGGATGGAGGTAGAAAGGGAGAGCGAATGGAGAGACCGAAAGAGAGAGAGAGAGAGTCGCGAGTTCTCTCCTAGCAAAGACAGGCTGGTCGCGGTCGAGTCGACAGGCGGAGTTATGATGATCTTCTTTCTGCTTAGGCAATCCCACGCTCAAACTCTCTCGCTCGCGTCCTCTTCTGCAAATCCTCCATTAATCACGTGGCACCTGTTTACCTCGGGACAAGAACGAAAATAAACAAGAAATTATATTTACACAGGATATTTGTCAGTGATCTTCTGGTCCATGGTTATGCTAATAATGATGCTATTAAGTGACTTTTTTTTTCCTGGATGAAATTCATCACTTCAGTTCATTGCCTCTACCTGAAAGATCTATATCCTTAGCACTGGATGGAGTGAGTTATATTAAGTTAACCACCCGGATAAGGGATGTTTATTTAATTCTGATCATGAAGTCTAGGGATTATTCCTCAATTGAATAAAGTCGTATTACGTTAACCAGAATAAAATTTATCGATTACACCATCATTTGGTTTCCTTTGGCTTTTATATATCTGAATAAAATCGCCTGGCGGCAGAAGTAATAAATGTGTATCACGAAGTATAAAGGAAAATTGATGAATCTGTGTATATGTATTTCCCCTATACAGTGCTATCAACATAACAAGCAAACAAAGTTTACATTTTTCCCTATTCATTGTTACCAACATAACCAAAAATGCCATGTTTACGTGCCTCCCTCATTCAGTGCTGCCAACTTAACCAAAACTACAATGTTTATATTTTTCCTCGTCCAGGCCTACCAACATAAAAACAATATTTACATTTTCTCCCATGCAGGCCTACCAACATAATGGAAAATACTTATGAATTATTGTTCATCTCTGACTCAAGAGTCACATAAGTAAAGATATTTTTTTGAGTGGGTGTACACTAAAGAGATACTGAGTTTGTTTATTATGTCTGTAATTTGCAATGAACTCAGACTACACCCACACTCCGCAAGAACGGCCTCTGCGCGATTCCGCAATCTCATTCGAGTCAGAACTGCGCAGGCGTCGTTGCGCTCCAAAGTGAACGTAAGCAACCCTCACAAGGCGCACGAACTTAACAAGATCTCGAAATTGTCAGTTCAGTTGAACAAATTAAGATTACCTTAAAGTGCGCAGACCTTGCCAGAAGTCAAGGTGGCAGAGGCCATGAGTTCTTCTTCTTTAAAAAAAAAAAAAAAAAAAAAAAATCACTTTTACGACTGACCTCGAACCCAGGCCACGGAATTACTATGCTTATCTCTTACAAACTGCGCTTATTCTGAAAGCCAAGTTTGATCTTTAAGATAACAGAATAGTTACTAGTATGACACCACTGCACATAGTAATTCGCACCATGATGTGGAAAATGAAAAAATATATAAATAAATATATTAGAATATAAAATGAAAATAAGAAAGTCGTCGAAGATGACTTAGAAATTTTATTATGATTGACTTCACGTGAGTTTCTGCCGCTTGGTGATTTCATTCAAAGAAATGAGTCCTGTCCGGTTTGAACATAGAAGCACATACAAGCACCTCATTCGCTACGTTCTATTTCATTTTAGTTGCCGCTAGACCATTTTATTCAGTTGAGGGAAACACACATACTTCTCGATCCAGTTTAAATAACTATTTTGCTATATATGTATATGTGTATATGTGTGTATATATATATATATATATATATATAATATATATATATATATATAATATATATATATATATATGTATATATATATATATAATATATATATATATATATATATATATATATATATATATATATATATATATATATATATATATGTATGTATGTATTATACGATTTTAGTATCTAGTCTCGGTGGCCCCGGGCAACTTCATTGAGATGAGGGAACTACCCTAGCCCCCTCCCCTCCCTGGAGGATTGGTTGATTGAATAAAGATGAATCTAGAAGCCCTATGAGGGATATTACTGGATTTGTTTTCAGTCTAGAAACATTGCGACCTGAAGTTCACATGATGTTTGTCCATTTCAGTGACATGGCCGAGGTGGAAGGAGTGATGGAGGAAGGGAGAGAGAAGGGAAATGATGGAGGAAGGAAGAGGGAGGGAATAAGGGAGTTGGGAGGGAAATACCTCCTTAATTCCTTTATTACGGTAGCGCATACTTGCGGACAATTGAAAACTGACCCATGTTACCGTTACTGTGCATAACTTAATGAGCAATAGTGTTTGTCTTCGGTAATATACTGGTCAGGATTTTTTGTTGTTTTTGTTTTCTTAATTTGATAAACCGGCGTCAAGGGAAATTAGATGATAAGACATCAGTTAAGGAAAGACAAATAGGGTGAACATGGTACTAGAAGGTAGATAGAACATAAGAATGAAGGAGACTGCAAGAGACCATGAGGCCTACACTAGGCAGTTCCATGTCCATGACCACCTGTCATCCCCATCCATAAAATTGTCTAACCGTTTCTTAAAACAACTGATAGTTTCAGCGCTCACTACATGGTTACTAAGTCTATTCCATTCGTTGACCACCCTGTTAGTAAACCAATTCTTGCCTATTTCCTTTCTTAAATCTAAACTTGTCCAGTTTAAAACCATTACCGCAAGGATATGAAAATACAGAAAATACTCAACAACCCAAGAAATATTTTCATAGCTTCAATGTACCATGGGCTGGGTTCAATCCCCCCCCCTCCCCCAGACAGCACCAATCCAAGGACAATAAACACACAGGAGTTCAACAACATGTTAAAGATTTTAATCGGATCATGATATTTTGCCTTGAATTTAGGCGTAAACACACTCATGTAAACAAATCAACAGGGAACCACCCACATATCAGCCTGATCACGATCTTTCAGATTCTGAAACCGCTTCATGAGCTGAATATTTTTAAAAGAAAATGATCAGGAAATTGTTTTTCAGTTTCAGGGATGTTTAGGTATTCATATTTTAGTAAAAATGAGTTAAACTGCATAGGAAACTTCAGACAATATACTGTAGAGGAACTTTGTATTTTATATAAGATTTAGGTTTGTTTGGTGGTTTTTTTGAATGCAAATAGTTTCATAAAGTCGTGTAGGTTTAGTAGTTTGTGTGCACATGTATAAACGCGTGTGCACACAAAAACACAGAGAAAACATACACAAAAACCGTACACAAAATATACACAAACATACATATGTAAACAAACACACACACACACACGCGCACACACACACGCACACACACACGCACACACACACACGCACACACACACACACACACACACACACACACACACACACACACACACACACGCACACACACACACACACACACACACACACACACACACACACACACACACACACACACACACACACACACACACACACACACACACACACACGCACACACACACAGACAGACCCGAACGACAACGCGATGTTCTTCACAATGGCTTTTTTCGAATGCAGATGTCAATTAGTACAGAGATACGGCTAGTTAATGTGCCTGCCCCGGAGTAATGACAACGCTTTTACATACATTATCATATTTTTCCTTTCCGCGCTCCTACGTGTTGATTTATTACCACCGTTTTTCTGTCCCTTTTTTTCTTAAAGAACGTCGTCTTCGTAATTACAATATTGCCTCGGAGAGCTCGAAAAAAAATTCCGGAGTCTTTTGTCTTCTTGTGGTTGAGAGGTTCTCAGGGTGTTGGTGGAGCCCCGGCCAGGAAGGGGCTTTGTCGTTCTTGGAGTTATTTCTTGGCCTCCGGGTCGTTGGTGTAGACAGCCAGGTCGTTTGTCATCAGTCGTCCGGGCTGTCGTCGTCTTCGTCGTCGTCGTCGTCTTCGTCTTTCTCGAACTTCGTCTTCTTCGTCTTCTTCTTCGTCGTCGTCGCTCTTGTCGTTGTTTTCGTCGTCTTTGTCGAACTTTGTTTTCGTCATCATCATCATCATCATCATCATCATCATCATCATCATCATCATCATCATCATCATCATCATCATCATCATCATCATCATCATCATCATCATCATTATAAAAATAATCATCACTATCATCATAAAAATCATCATCATCATCA
>NC_134782.1:11508253-11510753 GCF_046742065.1 Oratosquilla oratoria
CACCATATACATGCACATATCTATACATACATACATTCATACATACATATATACATACATACATACATACGTACATACTCGTACATACATGCATACATACATGTATACATACATACACACATACATACATGTATACATACATGCATATATACATACATGTATACATACATACATATTTACATGCATACATACATATATACATACATGCATACATATATACATACATACTGTACATACATGCATACATACACACATGTATACATACATATTGTACATACATGCGTACATATACGCATGCATACGCATACATACAACTACTTGCACACATAAGCATATAGACGCACACACACACACACACACACACACACACACACACACACACACACACACACACACACACACACACACACACACACACACACACACACACACACACACACACACACACACACACACACACACACACACACACGTGCACACACACGTGCACACATGGGGGCGAGCGCCACCAGGACACTCCTCGTATTTATGAGTCAGAAACTTTGTGTTCATGGAGAAACACCTAAGTTGAGGAAGAAGAAAAAAAATCGCATATTTATATATGTTATAGTATACACCCTGGCACGGACAAATTGCCCACAGGAAGGCGAGGGTGGTAAAAGCAAAGGAGAAAAATGAAAAGTGTCCCTTTATGGAAGTGTGTCAGCTATAACTCTGAAGACCCAAAGCGAGATAGATTTAAAGCGAGAGGGAATAAGTCTTCGTACAAAGAATTCAAAAGTTCACCTGCTGGAGAAGCAGAAAAAAAGGGAGCCATTCCATAACTGGCTATTCCATGTCCCAGGGTGTCCCGACTCCCCACCCCCTACGCATACATGTGTTAGTATATATATATATATATATAATGTATGTATGTGTATATATGTATGTATATATATGTATATATATATATGTATATATATGTATGTATATCTGTATATATATGTATATATATATGTATATATATATATGTATATATATGTATGTATATCTGTATATATATATGTATATATATATATATATATATATATATATATATGCAAAATAACCACAGGAGAAAGGAAACTTGTAGACAGTAAGTACTTTCGTATATTACATCTGAAGATGTAATATACGAATATACTGTCTACAAGTTTCCTTTATCCTGTGGTTATTTTGCATTTTTGTATCACGGTGATGTGATTGCTTGCATATATATACGAGTATATATATATATATATATATATATATATATATATATATGTATATATATGTATATATATATATATGTATATATATATATATGTATATATATATATATATACATGCATACATACATACATGTATATATATACATATACATATATGCATACATACATATATACATATACATATGCATACATACATACATACATATATACATACATACATACATGCACGTACATATAAACATACATATATACATACATACGAACATATATATATATACATACAGACATTCATGCACATACATATAAACATACATACATATATACATACATACAAACATACATATATACATGCATATATTCATTCATACAAACATAAACATATAGGTTGACAGATATATAGAGAGATGGACAAGTAGACAGATGATAGGAAGGTCGCCAAATAGATGTTCTGTTGACTACAGGGAAATCATACATAAGAAATATACTGCTAAAAAAGAATGAAAAATATAATCAATCGTGTCGATAAAGGAATCATACATAACTATATGATAAACATACTCTGGTAATGAAACGTGATGGAACAGGAAACTGAAAAAAATTACTTTGGTGGTATATAAAGTAAATTAATACGTACATATTCGTGTGTGGGAATTTGTGATCAAACTAACGAGCAAAGAGGTTATTCCTTGTTTTTCTTTCATAGTCAGATCTGCACGTGACATGTTTAAGATTTCTTTTTATTGTATCTTATTTCTACTTTCATTTCTGTGTATTCTATCTTCTTTTGATTCTGTTTTGCTTTATTTTATTTTATCTTATTCTATTCTTATTTAGTTTTATTTTGTCTTATATTGTTTCATTTAATTTTGTTTTTTCTTTTGTTTATTTATTTATCCATTTATTTTTGCGAACTACAGGATGTGTAATGTATTCTGTTGCTCCTTTTTATGTTTTTATTTTAATTTTCAAGGAATTATTGAAATCTCTTCGTCAAAACAACTAAAACTGAATTATATTGTCTAAATTAATTCGTTATAGTACTTGGTATCATATTGGTAATTCTTCGTTGTGTATCTTTAACGAGGCTTAAAGACCACCTTAAAGCTGTTTCCAAATATGGAATGACTAAATACACAAAGCAATTAATCCCTGTTTTGTTCTCACAGGGCTACACCTAAGGCCTGGTGATCTCTCTCTCTCTCCTCTCTCTCTCTCTCTCTCTGTCTCTCTCTCTCTCTCTCTCTCTCTCTCTCTCTCTCTCTCTCTCTCTT
>NC_134782.1:11513253-11523253 GCF_046742065.1 Oratosquilla oratoria
TTGATAACAATAATAATTATAATAATAGTAATAATAACAATAATTATAGTGTTGATAATGATAACAATGATAAATATACATACATATCCCAACGGTTTTTTCCCCTTTACAAGGGAGGTAGCCAAAAACAGAGCCATAAAATCCACTCCCACCCATTCTATATCCACATACTCCACTCCCACTCACCCACTCCCTACATTTTATCTTGGCTCCTTATGGATGACTGGTCATCCCTGCATCTCTCCCACTGCCTTGTAGGAATGTAGGAAGACACAGCACATCCACAGCAAGGCCGCTTCGTTTAATCGGTGATCCCCCCTCTCCGTCCCATCATGCATAAAAAGAGAAGACAGGGAGAAACCCCCAACCCACTTCCTTCCGTTCATCACAGCACCATCCGTATACAACCATTCTCCATTCACCCCTATCTTCTGTCTTCTCCCTTCCTTCCACAACAGACATTTCCCTTTCCCAGTGCCCCTTCTACCCCATCCATCCAACTCATCCTTGGTTGCCCCTCATGTTCACTCCTTCTACCTCTGCCAACCACACCTCTTTTACTAATCTTTCTTCACTCATTCTTTCCATATGTCCAAACCATCCCAATACCGTTTCATCAACCCTATCTCCCAACTCCCTTTCCATCCCCGTTCTCCTCACTTCCTCGTTTCTCATTCTATCCAGCCTAGTAACCCCTATCATACTTCTCAGGCATTTTATCTCAAAAACACTTAAACTCTTTCTCTCTTCCTCTCTTATTTTTTATGTTTCTGCCCCATACAGTGTTGTCGGCACAATCACTCCTTCATATAATCTCCTCTTAGCATCCATTCCCAAATGTCTATATTTCATTACACTTTTTAATCCCCCAAGGCATTTACATCCTTCTCTCAATCTACATTCTACCTCCACCTCCACTCATCCCTTTCCCGCCACATTCGCACCCAAGTATCTAAAGATATTCACTTCCTCCAGTCTCTCTCCCTTAATACTCACCTCCAAATTGTTACCATGGTCTCCTATTGTGCATCTCATCACCTTACTTTTACCCACATTTATCTTCAACTTCCCTCATTCGTACACCTTCCCAAACTCCAACTTCCTTCTTTCGCACACCTTCCCAAACTCCGTCACTAACTTCCTTAATCCCTCCTCTGACCCTGCTACAAGCACAGTGTCATCAGCAAACAACAACTGGCTTATCTCCCATTTTTCTCCGTTTTCTTTAACCATCTCCAATCCCTGACCCACAACCCATGCGTTTGTCTCTCACATCACCCCATCCATGTTTAAATTGAACAGCCAAGGTGACATGACACATCCCTGGCCAAATCCACCTTTACCTCAAATCACTCGCTCTTTCCATTTCTAATTCTAACACAGGCTTTACTACTCTCGTAAAATATTTTGACTGCTTTTAACAGTTTTCCTCCTATCCCATATATCTGCAATACCTCTCACAGTGCCTTCCTGTTCTACCCTGTCACAAGCCTTTTCCAAATCCATAAAGGCCCAAAAAACTTCCTTACCTTTTCATAAAGCTTTCTCATATATCTGCCTTACCACAAAATTCTGATCCACGCAACCCCTACCTGTCCTAAACCTACACTGCTCTTCACCAATTACTCCCTCTGTTCGTCTCCTAATCCTCTCAATCAAAACCCTTCCATAAGCCTTCCCAACTACACTCAATAAACTAATCCCACTGAAACCACTACACTTACACCTATCCCTTTTCTTTTATAAAGCTGATTTGTCCAGGCACTCCTCCAGTCCTCCGGTACTCTACCCTCTTTTAGACAAACATTAAACAAACTCACCAGCCAGTCCTTCATCACTGTACCTCCCTTTTTTAGACACTACGTATAACACCCATCCAACCCAGGTGCCTTACCTGCTCTCATAATTTTAATCACTGCTTTCACCTCATCTTTCCTTATTTCTCCTTCATTTTCCTCATTCATCAATGTCATTTTCTTAGCGCTTCCCACTGCAGCTACCTTTCCCTCCCTATCCCACTTCACGTTTAGCAACTCCCTAAAATACTCTGCCCATCATCCTCTTACTGCCGTCTCTTCCATTATCATCCCTCAACAATAACAACAGCATGATCAATATCAATAACAGTAGCAATGAAAATGACAATAACCTCAACAACAATAACATTAAAATCAGCAGCAACGTAAACAACAATAACGATAGCCTTATCAATAACAACAGTAACATTATCAATAACAATGACAATAACATTAACAACATCAATATAAATGACAATAATAACATCAGCAGAAGGCGCTAAGTAGTTAGAAATGGAGAGAGAGCAAGTGATTGGAGGTAAAGCTGGACTTGGCCAGGGATGTGTCATGTCACAATATTGTTGGATTATTTTCTGTGTTTCCGGCTTATAAAAGAGTAGGAGGAGGAGGAGGAGGAGGAGAGGAGGAGGAGGAGGATGCAGTCGCCAATTGTCAGCACTCGTTAAGAGGAAGGTTGAAGGACATTCTCTAGAAAAAGTATACAGATCCTTAGGCTTGGTCCGGGGATCAAGTGTCAGCCCCTTGAGGCTGCACGTTCTGAAGGAGATGAGGGTCGTGACCTATGCTGAAGAGGAATGGCAGGGAAATTTTCCTTTCTGACATCCGTCTCACAGGTGAAGACAATGATGACAACACGAACAGTAACAATAAGAATAATGAAACTATTCTTTATATTAATATTGTAACAATGATATACGTAATATGATGAGAACCATGGTTAGAATAAATTAGTAATAGCAGTTGTAGTATGGTAATAATAAGGTCCAATTAAAGCTACTTAATTCATTCTTATATGTTGGTGGGCGTAATCGGAAGCGCGCTATTCTCGCAATCGCTTAGTCGTGGGTTCGAGTCGTACACTCCTCTCCAATTCCCAGCAGTGACCGTTGATTACCTGTCCCCAACAGTCCCTAAAGCGCACAGTAGCGCAAAAGTGACGGCTTCGGCCGCAACTACTTAGCGCCTCCTGCTGGTGTGCGCTACTCACCACCGACTATTAGAGTCAAATTCGTTTTAACCATTTCTCTCCACTTTCGTTTCTATTTTATTTATTTATTTATTTATTTGTTATTCTTTTGCTGCTGCTGCCGGCTGAGGTGGAGGGGGGAGAATTTGATGAGTTTCCTAACTTTTTCAAACTGACACTGATCGATTTTATTCAGCTGAAAGAACCCCCCTCCCCTCCCCTCCCCCTCTGCATTGTAAAATTTAAACAAATCTCGAAAATGTCTTTATCAACTTGTCCACCCTATCTTAGTAGTTTTATTTGTCCTTCCAGTCCAGCTGCCGTCAAGTGATTTCATTCATTTGGCGGACCTGTCTCTACCATTCCCCTTCTGTGTATGTGTCTATGTGTGTGTGTGTGTGAGAGAGAGAGAGAGAGAGAGAGAGAGAGAGAGAGAGAGATTCTCTTTTCTTGGGCGCTCGGGAGAGCTCCGAGTTGTTGGAGTCCTTGGGTTTGGGAGGAGGCTTCCAGCACGTCATGGACGATTGACTTTCTGCTATTTTGATTGATTTATGGTAGAGACGGAATAGACGGCGGTGGATTGATGGAAGGAGACGGGATGAGATGGAACCCTTTTTTTTTTTTTTTTTTTTCTTTTTTTTTTGAGTGTCGATGGTGCCTGTTCTTTTTGTGGTCTTTTGTACTGGTTTAGGTGTTGTTATTTTCGGAGGATGAGATTCTTCAGTGGTGTGTGTATGATTATTAATGTTATTAAGGATGCTGATGTTGTGGTTGTTCTTTTTTATGGTCATTAATGTTATTGATCCTGTTGATGCTGCGGTTGCTGGTAATACTGTTATTATTGTTGTTATGGTTGTTGCTGTTGGGTTTGTAATTGTTGATGTTACTGCTGTTATTATTGCTATTAATGTTGTTTATGCTGCTGATGTTATTATTTATATTGATGTTAATGTTATTGTTATTGATAATGTTATTATTATTTTCGTTGTTACTGTTGTTATTGATAAGGCTATTGTTATCGTTGTTTATGTTACTCCTGATTTTATTGTTATTGTTGTTGAGGTTATTGCCATTTTCATTGATACCGTTATTGATATTGATAATGCAGTTGTTATTGTTGTTTATGTTGCTGTTTATTTTATTGTCATTGTTGTTGATGTTATTTTTGCTGCCGTGGTTGGAGTCCTTTTCCCACGCCCGTGTATGCAAATTCTGCCAGCGCGCTGAAGACCCAAAACAAAACAACAAAAACAAATACATAAAACAAATTTATGTCCTAATAAAAGAGACCAGATTAATATGATCAGACAAGTTTAAGTTATGATACAGGGTCTCCGGTAACTCATGAAGCCTCAACACGAGTTTCAATACTTATGTTACCAAAAAAAAAGAAAAAAAAAAAAAAAAAAGAGGGGGGGGGGAGAAAATAGTGATTATCTGGACCTTTTATATTAAGGTTCCATCCTTTTGTCGCCAGGTGTTTTTATTCAGCTGAGGGAAATCCCCAACCTCGGATTTTGTTTCCATTAGCTCATTGAAATAATGTAGTCACTTTATGTAGCTTGTCATTGTCATTATTGTTATTATGATTATTGTGATTATGATTATCATTATTATTATTATGATCATAATTTTTATTATCATAATTTTTATTATTATTATTATTATTATTATTATTATGATCATAATTTTTATTATCATAATTTTTATTATTATTATTATTATTATTATTATTATTATTATTATTATCATTATCATTATCATTAGTAGTAGTAGTAGTAGTAGTAGTAGAAGTAATAGTACTATTATTTATTGTTTATTTATTTATTCATATCTCTGGCGAAGTTCCTAAATATTAAAGATCCTTTCATATACTACATATAATTTCCTCCATTAGAAACATTTCAAATTCAACACTTCCAAATATTTAGAACAAAAATATTTTTCGACAATGAACTTGAATACTAGAGACTGCTCCCGGTATTCGGACATTTCTAGAATTAGGGATTTTTTGTTCCGAATAATGAAAATAACTTTCCTATAGTCACACATTAAGGATGTTCTAGAAATCACCCCACTCAATCTCTGGGTCTCCAGTCAAACGAATAGAATCGTCATATGTTAGTAAATCAATTATTCTAACATTAAAAGCTAGAAAATAGGTAACTTCATTATTTAAGAGGATAACGGGTAGATTTTTATGAGTAAACCAATCAAACTAAACTAGAAATCTAGGTTAGATTCCACTTGCCAGGAAGAGTTTGCTACGACTGGCGCAAGATTTAAAAACATAACCTAACCTGTCCTTAACTCACCTAATCTATCTTCAACTAACCTAACCTATCCTAACCTAACCTATACTAACATGTCCTAGCCTGTCCTAACCTAACTTAACCTATCCTAACCTAACTTAACCAATTCTAACCTGTCCTAACTTATCCTAACATAACCTAAACTGTCCTATTCTAACCTGGCCTAACCTAGATTATTCTATCCTAACCGAAATTAACCTAACCTATACTAACCAGTCCTAACCTGTCCTAACCTATCCTAACCTGTCCTAACCTATCCTAACCTAACCTACCCTAATCTAACCTAACCTAATATAACCCAACCTATCCTAACCTGTCCTTAACTAACCTAGCCTGACCTAACCTAACCTAACCTAACCTAACCTAACCTAATCTTACTTAACCTAACCTAACTTGACTTAACCTAACCTAACCCAACCTGGCTTAACCTAACCTAACCTATTAAAAGAGCGGCCCATTGTGGGAGTGTGTGCTGTAGTCTGAGACGTCACCTTTGCCCCGTGTGCTTGGATAGTCAAGGCAAGAGGCAGTCACTGGGTGCCTCCGAGCAATGGACTCTCAATAGCCGGTTCATTTAAGCAAGGCGAAGAATAATTAGAAAACAGTTGTTGTTGTTTTTTTCAAAAATGAGATTAAGGCCCTCAATGCAACAATGATTTACATGAATAGATAAATTAAGAAATAGATTAGTGATTAGACTAATCAATTAACTGAATAAAAAGTAAATGAAAATGGAATAATTAAAATGAAAAACAATAAGATAGATGAAATTATAAGATCAGTTAAAAAATAAAACAAACGGAATGAAAGAATATATTGAAAAATTATATGTAAGTGTAAGGGAAGAAATAGGTAATTATGAAAAGCCAAATTCATCGAAATTAGAAAACAACTAACTAATCCATACTAGATACGGGAGTTAAGAAAATATAGGTTAGAAGCGCTGGTTTGCTGCCTGTCAGATACACATGAAGACGCTGAACGTATGAAGGATGCATTAATGAGGTGGCGTAATGTCTGACGACCCCAACCACCGACTTATCCCATCTCATCTTTGCTTCTCATCATCCCATTAATTTTTTTATAGTTTGTTTTATTTTGTTATATTTTATTTTGACTTGTTTTATTCTGCTTTGTTTTATTTTGTTTTATTTCGTTTTTCATCGTATCTCATTTGATTATTTTTTATCTTTTGACCTGATGTCAGGTCGCGAGTTACCGATGATGGAGATACATGGTATAGATTAACACACTTTATTGCAATTTTTTGTGTATGATCACGTGAGTTCGTGTGTGTGTGTGTGTGTGTGTGTGTGTGTGTGTGTGTGTGTGTGTGTGTGTGTGTGTGTGTGTGTGTGTGTGTATTTACCTAGTTGTATTTTACGGGAAGGGGAGCTATGCTCGTGGTGACCTGTTTTTGTATCTCGCAAGATCAAGTTTGTTCTTAAATTCTTGTATTGTGTTTGCACACACTATTTTTTCGTCCAATTTGTTCCATATATCTATCACTGTGTGTGTGTGTGTGTGTGTGTGTGTGTGTGTGTGTGTGTGTGTGTGTGTGTGTGTGTGTGTGTGTGTGTGTGTGTGTGTGTGTGTGTGTGTGTGTGTGTGTACCCACGCACATATACATGTATACTAATCGAAAACAGGACGCATGAAAAGAGCATTGCATGATCCTCTCGGGCGTCGCTCCTCTTGAGAGAGTATTCCAAGCCGATGAGCGTGGCTCGAGGAGCATTCTGCGAAGGAACATGGATCAGAGGAAGCAAAGCGTGACAGGGGAGCGTTGCAGAGCGTTGCAGAGCGTTGAGAAACGTCAGGGAGCGTGACGGGGCGTTGTGTACAGGCGTAGTGTTCGCGTCTGCCCATATTTGCAACGCCAATATAGCAGTATGCGTGCATTTGCATCATTAATGTATTATCAGAAAGGCGCTCTCGAGGAAAGGGAATGAAGGATTTCACCGTATGGTTGTGTGTGTGTGTGTGTGTGTGTGTGTGTGTGTGTGTGTGTGTGTGTGTGTGTGTGTGTGTGTGTGTGTGTGTGTGTGTGTGTGTGTGTGTGTGTGTGTGTGTGTGCGTGTGTGTGTGTGCGCGCGCGTGCGTGTGTGTGTGCGAGAGAAACAGATTCACCATGGTCTTGGATCACGTGTTGAACTCGTGATCGACAGCTATTATCCTCCCATATTAGAGCTCAAAACTTGTATATGGCTCGATCTATGAGTAATGCTATAATCTTAAACACACACACACAAACACATACACACACACACACACACACACACACACACACACACACACACACACACACACACACACACACACACACACAAAAGAAAAAAAAAATCATTGCATACCAGAGTTGGAGTGTCGGTTCGCAGTGCAATAATGCTGAATTTTTCAGCCCTTTTTATGAGTGTATGCAACAAAATATATAAGCATTCATCCCGACACTTACATGTGTTTAAAGAATTTACACAAAAGACGAACAAGAGAAGAAAATAGAAGTACAAGAAGAAGAACCAAAATAAGAACATAGATCCAGTGAAGACAAATAAGTTAATTTCTATAAAAAGAAAGCCAGAAACTCAATCTCTTATGTAAATGCTCACATAAAGAACATATATGCATTAGCAAAACCTTGGTTATTTCTCTCCACTTCGTTGGTTCTTTCCCACAGAAATTCGATCTTTCTCTTAACATTTCTTTTTGTATTCAACTCTTTGTGACCCCAGGCGTCTTTCTATCCCCAGTTCTTTCCGTCTGAAAAATATCAATAAATCAATCAACCAATCAGTCAATCAAATAAGATAAAATGAAATGCTAATCCCTTTTAGCCTCTACCATTCCTCTGTTAAACTTCTTCTTTCACCAACTCACGGACTCCATTTCTTCGATCCAGTGTCTCTCCGAAGTATAGAAGCGCTGGCAATTGACGAGGAAATAATATGAATACTCCATATTCCATCTCCATCATCCATCAGTACTCCATACTCTACTCCATTTAAAAATACTAATATTCCATCTCCTGCCTTAACTTTCCCTCATCCGTTTGTTAAAGGGTTAGGATGAAACTGGGTTAAGGGTTTAACTAAAAGAGGACAACCCCACAGGTGACTAAGCTAGTTTGATGATGACAAAAAGTAATGTAAAAGAAATTTGTTTTGGCCAATTCTAGTGTAAGCAGCCTTCAACCACTACCTACTCTGTCATTTAGCCCTCCTAAACATCAATAATTTTATACAACTACTCCACCATCTCTCCACAACTTCCTATAAAAATCAGAACAATTAACCAAACTATAAATACCCTTAAATAACTAAAGTAACGCACGAAATACAAGATAACGCACAATAGATTGCCCAAAAGGATAGAAGCGCTGGGGGAATTACAGGCAGAAACAACAACAACAACAACAGCAACAACAACAACAACAACAACAACAACAACAACAACAACAACAACAAGTTTTAGATATTAACATTCCTCTAACCGGGACCCGCTGTGACTCGATTGTCAGAGCGCCCATCTGGTAACCGCACTGTGCATTCGGCATTTGTTCGAATCCTGGCCACGGCGCAGAGGTTAGGTTTGATGGCCCCCGACCGCTGCTCACTCACCTCGGACCTAAGGTGACTTGGTGACAACATTATGTGAGACATCAGCTTCCTTCGAGTATCGTCCCTGCAGTGATGTGGCACAGCGTGGGCTCGCCGTCTCCGGCGCTCACGTATGAAACGGTTCCGCACCACCGAGCGGATACCACAAAAAATGAATATATAAATAGAATAAATAAATAAAGAAATGAGTAACATAAGAAATAACCATTATGACCGTATGTGTACTTTACCCATGATTTTACTCAGATGGTTATATTTACGTTTTATTTGTATATCTAACCCCCATTGACGTCAATTAATGTTTCCTTTAACTGATTACAATCGTCTGACGACTACAAGAATAAACACAAATCTCAAATGTAGACACAAGAAGATAAATCGAAAGAGTGTTTGATCCTCCGAATTTGTGTAACTTTCCTTCAATTGAATAAAATCGCCTGACGACAACAAGAATAAACACAACGTTCGAATATGAACCCCAAAGGAGTCTGTGTCATTCCCCAGTGGATAGTCAGATTGTCCTACAGTGGACTGTATCGTAGTCGCGTTACGATATCGTAATCGCGTTACAGTATTGTAATCGTATTACGATGTAGGGAACGTGTTACCATCTCGTAATCGTGTTGTTATATCGTAATCCTCTTATGATAACATAATCATGTTCCGTTATCGTAATCGCGTTCCGATATCATAATCGTGTTTCCATATCATCATCATGTTCCGACATCGTATTCGTGTTCCGATATTGTAATCGTATTCCGACATTGTAATCGCGTTCTGATATCAATCGTGTTCCGATATCGTAATCTTGTTACGACTTCGTCATCGTGTTACGATATCGTCAGTGGTTACAGATATCGTAATCTGTTACGATTCGATTCAGAATAAGATCGTAAAACTGTCGATTTAGAAATTATCGTTGTTATTGTCTCTCTTCTTGCATTCTTCAATCCCTCCTCGCCCCAACCTTTATTATATACATTCATTTACATATTATATATTATATTTTATTATTCATTATATTATCATATTATCATCCATATATTATTCTTATATGTTATATCATAT
>NC_134782.1:11538253-11560753 GCF_046742065.1 Oratosquilla oratoria
ATTTGGTTGTCAAACACGTTCGACAAACGACGAAATACCACATTCACACGGTCAAACATCACCTCAAACACTTGCCTGACAAACCGGGTTTGTCAAACTGTTCGACCGTCTAAATGCCCCTTTAGAGTAGCGTTTCTCAACCTTTTTACCCTTGCGTTACCTTTAAAATAAATTGCATGTCTCAAAGAACCTCTGCGTAAGAGAAGATTAGATAACTTTATTGATAGGGATAAGAGGTGGTGATGAACATGGAAATGCCTAGTGTAGGCCTTATGGTCTCTTGCAGTCCTCCAGTCCTAAATTTCTATGTTGTGTCATGGATTGAGTTAGTCTTGTTTTGAGTCCTTTAACATAATGAATCTGGAGGTCATCCCCTGGCTGAACAAAACCGTGTGGTGTCAGGTAGAATATAATACGTAACTGGCCCAGATGAAAGTAGAATTGTTAATTAAGGAATATCTGATATATCTTTTAAGAAGAGTCTTTTTGTCTCATTAAAACTATTTGTCGAAAACTAGAATGGTTGCCAGGTCTGTCAATGTGTTTAAGACATAGAGGACAGTCGCCTCCAAGACCACAATAATTGTGGACTTTTTCAAAACAATGGTGGGGTAATCGGAAGCGTGCTTGTCTCACATTGACATAGTTGTGGGTTCGAGTCCCGCATTTCTCTCCAATTCCCAACAGTGACTGCTGGCTGCCCCAAAACTCCAAGCACATAATAGGGCAAAATTGACGGTTTCGGCCGCAGCTACTCAGCGCCTCCAGGCGTAGGATCCTTCTTACTCTCCCAATAGGTCTCCACACAGCTCGCTCAAGTAAGATCCGCGAAGTCTGGAAGACCTGCCAAGACCTCAGGTTCCAGACACCTGCGCCTCTTCTGCCGAGATCCATAAAAGAGCATCGTAAGACCACGGAGAAGACCCCGAGTTCCATATTCCTGTCCGATCCTTGTTCCTTCGGCCCTTTTTTTTTCAGACGCTTTCTTTCTCTTCTTCCTCTTGGTCTCCCTTTCGCCATAAGTTATCTTTTTTTGTCCGCACCTCGTCGAGAGATGATGTAGTTGATGCGAACGCGCGGGGTTAATGACAGGCTCATTAGTATGCCATGATCTATGCATTAGCAGTGATATATGCAGAAACACACGTCCGCGGTATTTCCACACACTTCCCTCACGCACGTACATCAAGGCAGGTGCGGACGTGTGTGTGTGTGTGTGTGTGTGTGTGTGTGTGTGTGTGTGTGTGTGTGTGTGTGTGTGTGTGTGTGTGTGTGTGTGTGTCTGTGTGTCTTTAGCTGGTTGTACCTGTGTTATACAGAAAGGCGTTCGTGAGTGTGCGTTTTTTGTATGTGGGTGCATGTATTTAGGGATGTGTATGTACATATATTCGTGTATGTATACGTATACATGTATGCATGTGTATGTGATTCACCATGATCTTGGATCAGGTGTTGGACTCGTGATCGACAGTTATTGACCTCCCGGATGAGAGCTCAGAGCTTGTATGACATATCTATGGGTAATACTGAAATTATTTCAGCCTTGGGCGTGATTCGAATCCGGACCGCCGTAGCGGCAGGCGAGAACTCTAACCACTGTGCCACGAGGTTGTGCATGTATATGTGTGTGTGTTTACATGTGTGAATGTCTATATGTTTGTCTGTCTTTATCATCTTCCCCGTATGCTACAAAATTAAACCAAACATGTAATCTTGCATGTGTGTGTGTGTGTGTGTGTGTGTGTGTGTGTGTGTGTGTGAGAGAGAGAGAGAGAGAGAGAGAGAGAGAGAGAGAGAGAGAGAGAGAGAGAGAGAGACTATACATGGATATGTAAAGAGTGAGCGCAAAGCAATAATGAGGTCGGACCATCGCGAGCTTCTCCAAGTACGGTCGGCCTCTCCTCGTCGGCGGGTGAGGAAATCACTCCATCTCCACAATCTCTTGGGGAAATAAGCTCTCTTCCACTGGCGCGCAGAAAATTTATTTCGGTGAATAAAATCGCTTGCGGCAGTTTGAGTTCATATTAGTGAGAGGTTTCGTCGTTTTAAGCTTAACAGTAATAGAGTTCTTTCCCGTCTGAATGAAATCGCCCGACGACAAGCAACCAAAACTAATGAGTAGCTCCGTGGGAAAGTGATCCAAGCGCCACGGACCTCCAGACCCTGATTTCGTGCTCAAACAGCCGATCTGAGCTTCCCGTCCCGTCTGGTGTGAGTTGGATTTGTCTCCCTCGACCATGGTAACCTCGAGGGAGACGAATCCAACTCTCAGGAAGGCCATGTCGGCTGGTTTAGCACGAAGTCAAGGTCTGGCAGCCCTTGGCGCTTGGATCACTCCTCCACGGAGCTACTCTAATGTACAAGTCTTCAGTAACACTGGCAGCCATTAATTTTGTTTAGTTGTATTTTGTATTGCATGACTTGATTTTCAGTTTATTTTTTATTCTATTTTACCTTATCTTATTTTGTATTGCATAATCTTATTTCATTCTATTTTGCGTCTTTTTTCTATCTTATAATGTATTATTTTATATCGCTTCACTTATCATGTTTCATTTCATCTTATTTTATTGCATATTTCATTTTTTCTGTCGTTATCTTATTTATTCATATTTCATCTTATTTGTCTATTTACCTGTTTATTTCATCTATTTCATCTTATTTATTTAATCTTTTTATATTTCTTTTTATGCTCAGTAATGTCTCTCGGAATGGAGGACCTGCTCCTGATTAACCCGATCGATCTGATTATATGCTTTACATGTGTTATTCTTACTGACGCCATAAGACTTTATTTAGCTTAAGGATGACACCCAGACTTAATCCCGTATCGGTTGATCCAACGCGTCCATTTTCACAAACCTTTCGAAGGCATTGGAAATGCTTTACCCCCATCTCCTTTGACAGTTAGTGGATGATTCTCTTTAACTATAGAAGCGCTGGTTACACCCGATACAATACTAACTCATTCAGACCTGCTCATATCTTCTTCTTTTTTCTCAATATGCATCAATTTTCTGTTTCCATAATTGTAACATGGAACAGTGCAGCCCCAATTATTTTTTATATATAATTCTTATAAATGTACCATCAGATAAGCCTTCAATACCACGGTCCCTAGATTACCAACAACATTGCGAAATACAAATTGCTCTTCGATATTACAGATCATAAAAGAAAAAAAAAATGATCTTCCAGAGATAGCGTCGATTGTGGTTTCCACTTTTATGGAAAGCTCGGCTGGGTGACCTCCCTCCCCCCTCCCCTCCCCCTCTCCCTCCTCCCCCCCTCCTCCCTCCCCCCACCCCGACACCACTCTTCATACATCAAGAGTCGTTCTTCAGCTCTTGATTCAACAAATTCTTCTCGTATCACGACGCCATCGGAGTTTGGGTCGTTACCAATCTCTGCACATCTGAGTTTGCGCGCAATCAGGTCTTCAGGTATTTCGACAGAAGAACTCTTGAACGGTTCTTAATAATTATGGGTTTATTGTGTGTGCATGTGTGTGTGTGTTTGTGTGCGAGTGGGTGTGTGAGCGTGTGTGTGTGCGTGTGTGTGTGCGTGTGTGTGTGTGTGTGTGTGTGTGTGTGTGTGTGTGTGTGTGTGTGTGTGTGTGTGTGTGTGTGTGTGTGTGTGTGTGTGTGTGTGTGTGTGTGTGTGTGTGTGTGTGTGTGTGTGTGTGTGTGTGTGTGTGTGTGTGTGTGTGTGTGTGCGCGTGCGCGTTTATTAATGGCATTTTGTATGTGTGTCATATAGCGTATACATTTTTTCATTTTCCCTCTACATCTTTATTTTCAAGCTTTTGTAATAATTTTCAGTTATATTCTTTTCACTCCACATGTTTGTCTCGATTGGTTCATATTGTATGGTCATGCGCAATGTTGTGATAAGGATGATTATATATTTCACGATGTTTGTACAAGTGCATGTGCGTGTGTGTGTGTGTGTGTGTATGTGTGTGTGTGTGTTTGTGTGTGCGTGTGGATGTGCGTGTGCGTGTGTATGTATGTGTGTGCGTGTGGATGTGTATGTGTGCGTGCGTGCGTGCGTGTGTGTGTGTGTGTGTGTGTGTGTGTGTGTGTGTGTGTATGTGCATGTGTGTGTGCACATTTGTGTGTGTGCGTAAATGTGTGTCTGCATGCGCGTAAATGTGTGACTGTATATTTATCTATGTGTATACATATTTAAGTGATCAACCGTTTCATTATATAATCTTCCTCAGTAGATTTCTTAAAGGACACTTCAGGCCCGGAGACCTAACACCATAAGAACCAACTATGGTCCTTATTCCCTAAAAGCAAAAGTCCGCAAATGGTATATCTTATCAGACTCTCAAAATCTCTCCAAGAACGCGATTGTCAAACCTAAACTCCTCCACAAATTAAGTTCATGAACCTCGTGCAGAATCCAGAAGACCGCTATATTTCTCTTCTTGAAGAAAAAAAGAGGTGTTGTGATGTTGGGATATTGTTCGTGAGGTCGCCCTCTTCATCATGAAGGGGCTTTGGTGTTTCTTTAAGGTGTTGAGGCAAGACTTGCGGAGCAGTTTACAAGCGAGGGGGGCAGACCTCAATGCCCGTGGACACGCAAGGCAGATCTCCAGAGCGCAGGTGCAAATAACCGGTCACAGAGCATGTATATGAGTGTATATATACATACATACATAAGTGCATATATATATATATATATATATATATATATGTATATATATGTATATATATATATATGTATGTATATATATTAGGGTGTTTCAAACCCATAGGGTAAAATTGTAAAGTGCGTGTTTACTTTCAGCTGCATGTTGCCCCGTTTCCTAATAATATAAGCTGAATTTGTGCCAAAGTATGCAATGATCTGTGAAGATTTAAAGGTCGCTCATATTGTTCACTTTTTAAGCCTATGCAAAAAAAATACCTAATTTTCTCTTCTCATATTCTTGCAGAGCACAGGTGAACTTTGAAATGGCTAGACGTCGTGCAGCATCAGTTTGGCTCCTTGGACATTCTGAGGAAGAACTTACTGGTTCCAGACTCCCTCCAATGGTCAAGTTCTAAAGCACTTCTTTTACCATCACCTCGACTTGAAGTGCACGAAGTCCGAGAGCGCGAAGGCAGTTGTGGAAGCAGTTTTTTTGTTCTGGGCGAAGGCCCAAATCCCTACAACAACGCTATTTTACGCCAAAAAGAAGCTTACAGACCTGGTTACGAAATACGAAGCTCTCAAGAAGAATCGTCTGCGGGATTCGAAGAATCAGCGCATGAAGGAACAAATGTTTTGTGATGACTTAGATGAAATCTTCGACGTTGCTCACAAAGATGCGCTGATAATGATGAAAAATGAAGAAGATAAAGCCTTCTTGTTGATCTAACGAGAGGATCGTTCCCAGTCGAGCATGACTGGAATTGACATGGATCATTTAAAGTCTCTTGAGAAGAAAAAGAAAAGGGCTGAAATAGAGGACAAACGCAAGAAGAAATCTGAGGCGGAAAAACGACTAACCGTCGAAGTCGTCAGCTCATCGACACTAGCTGACTCCAGTTCGTCTTCAGAGTCCTCTGCAGATGACTCCTTTCAAATTCACAGCCACAAAAAAAAGAAAAAAAAAAAAAGAAAGAAGTCTGATGCTATATCTGCAGGTCCATCGATTCCCAAGAATATCTTCTTGAAACCTGAGGTTACGGCGGCTCTGGATCGTACTGGCGTGTCTCACAGGAAGGCAATGCACCAACTGGGGGCTCAGGCAAAGTCTATTGGTATTGACATCGAACCAATCATTTTGTCTCAGACTTCGATTTACCGGTACCGGAAAAAGAACCGTGAAGAAGCAGCAAACAGCATCAAGGCTGACATCATGACAAGAATTCCACGTGATACACCTCTCATGTTGTATGGGGATGGCAAGCTATTGCCTGACATAACTGTAGCAAGCTCTGGTCGGGAGAAGGCTGAAAGAATCGCAATTCTTGCCTTAGGAGATGGTGTTGAGTTCCTCCTTGGTGTTCCCAAAATTGGATCTAGTTCGGGTACAGATCAAGCCAATGCATGTCTGTCTGCTATCAACAATTGGGGCCTGTCACACCAAATCAAGACTATTGTGTTTGACACAACAGCCTCAAACACAGGTTTGCTTCAAGGCGCCTGTATCAAAATTCAAGAGAAACTACAAAAGGAGCTTGTTTGGTTGGCCTGTCGGCATCACGTGTACGAAGTGATCCTTGCTGATGTGTTCCGTTCTGCCTACGGTCCTTCTTCCGGACCAAGTATCCCATTATTTTCACGTTTTCAAGATCTGTGGGGAAACCTCGACAAAAGAAACTTCAAGACAGCAGAGGATGATGAATAAATCTTGGCAAACTTCGTGGGTGATTGGTCCGTACCTCGTGAGGAAGCGATGCGACGTCTTGAGGTTGCCCTGAGGTTAACTGCAACAAGAGATGATTATCGGGAACTTACTACTCTTGCCTACATCTTCCTTGGAGGTACTCCACCGGGTGGAATTTCCTTTCGTGCTCCAGGTGCTTTCCATCATGCAAGATGGATGGGAAAATGTACATATTGTATAAAAATGTTCCTCTTCCATGATCGGTTTCCTGTGACGGAAGGTGAACTGAAAGCAGTTTGAGATATTTCCCTGTTCGCCGCCCTGTGCTATGTGCCATTTTGGAATGAGTCACCAATCGGTCCCTATGCTGCCAAGAATGATATGGATATGATGAAACTCATGCAACATGGAATCCCAAATGAAAAACTTGCCAAGGTTGCCTTCACAGCTTTTAAACGTCATCTTTGGTATATTTCAGAGGAAGCTGTGGGACTTTCCCTGTTCGACGATTGTATCTCACCTGATGAAAAGCGGAAAATGGTGGACAATATGTCTCTGCCTGCAAAACCAAAAGGATTGAAGAGGATCGATGGAAAAGCATTTTTGACACGGATTTCCCTCCCTGAATTTTTTACGATAAAGACAAAAAATATATTTCCTGTGATTCTGTCAGAAGAACCTGAATTCCCCACAAAAGATTCATCTTCTTGGGAAAATGATGATTTGTATCGTCACTTCGAAAAAGCAGCACATGAGCTGAAGGCTGTGAATGACTGTGCTGAGCGGGCCATTTCTCTTATCCAACAATTTAACACTGTTATTACCAAAGATGAAGATCAGCGACAATTTCTTTTAAAAGATGTGCAAGAGCACCGGAAGGAGATTCCACTGCCAAAAAAATCAGCTTTCAAATTATCATGTTCCATTGCCTTTTTTAAAGAGTTTTATTTCATTTGTTGTTTGAAGAGTTGAGCATAAGCACTGGAAGAAGATTCCACCGTCACAAAAATCAGCTTTCAAATGATCATGTTTCATTGCCTTTGTTTAAAAGATTTTTATTTCATTTTCATTTTTTTGAAGAGAGAATTAAAAATAAATTTAAAGAAATGTCATTTGTTATATTTTCTCATTTTTTCAACTTTTAAAAATGAAGCAAACTTTTTGAGCGACCCCTAAATATTCAGCTACCTCCTAAAAATTTTGTGTGAACAATGCATTATTTGATATAAAAGAGGGCACCATACAGCTGAAACAAAATTCGAAATTTCATTTTTTTGAAACACCCTAATATATATGTATATGTATATGTATATATATGTATATATGTATATATATGTATATATATATATGTATATATATGTATATATATGTATATATATATAATATATATACACACATACACACACAACTTACACTCTCTGGAAAGATCCAGAGTGCGGGGTGATCTAATAGAGGTGTTTAAGTGAATCAAAGGCTTTAACAAGGGTGATGCACACAAGAGTATCATATTAAGACAACAGGGCAGGACTCGCAGTAATATATTTAAACTGGATGAATTTAGATTTAAGAAGGCAAAAGGCAAGAATTGGCTTATTAATAGAGTCAACGAATGGAATAGACTTAGTAACCACATAGTGAGCACTGAAATTATCGGTTGTTTTAAGAAACGGTTAGACAAATTTATGAACGGGAATGACAAGTGGTAATGGACATAGAACTGCTTAATGTAGGCTTATGGTCTCCTGCAGTCTCCTAAATTCTTATGTTCGTATATTCTTATGTACATGTATAGATATGTATATATATATATATATATATATATATATATATATATAAAAATATATATATATATATATATATATATATATATATGTACATACCAGTACGGGTCCTTCTTGTTGTAAGTACTACAATGATTGATATCTTTTATGGAACTATGAGGCAACCTATACCCTTCAGTCGTAAAATGATTATGTGAATGACCTTTTACAACCTAATGAAACAAATAAATCTGATGCGACATCATAGAAGACGTTGGTTAATGAAGTACTTATAAATAAAGCCAGTTCTTACTCAAACCGATATATTGACACCATTATATATCTACATCTGTTTACCAAAAAATTTGTTTCAAACAATAACAGTCTTGCTGGGTACTCCTCAGTCTGTCTACTCTAACTCTAGGTCAACTGCACCTCTGATAGTGATAGAAGATTAAATATAGTTAGAGCACTCTAAGGATTATTTGTAGCTTAATTCTGTAACTTGAACAAGTTTAGCAGAAACACCGCGTCAAAATCGTCTAAAGTACCCAAACCCCATCCAAGAAGGTCTAAAATCTCCATCTCCCTCGACCCATTCCAACCTATTCTCATCCCCCAAACTCCCAATCTCCTCCAAAAATCCCTAAATTCACTCACACTACACCCGCCCTAACCTCCCAGGTCCCTCCAAAGACAGTTAAAATCCCCTACACCACCATTCACCCCAACCCCCACCAAAATCGCCAAAAATCCCACACAGACACAGAAACCCACAGCAACCCTGAACTCCCAACCATCACCAAAATCACCGAAAATCCCAGACACAGACACCCACACCAACCCCCTACCTCCCAACCCCCACCAAAATCGCCAAAAATCCCACAAACACATACACCCACAGCAACCCCCTACCTCCTAGCCCCCACCAAAATCACAAAAAATCCCACAGACACAGACACCCTCACCAACCCCAAACTCCCAACACCCACCAAAATCGCAAAATTTCCCACAGGCACAGAAACCCACACCAACCCCCTACCTCCCAACCCCCACCAAAATCGCCCAAAGCCACACACAAACACAGACACCCACATCAACTCCAAACTCCCAATCCCCACCAAAAGCGCCAAAAATCCCATACAAACACGGACACCCATATCAACCTTCAACTCCCAACCCCCACCAAAATCGCCAAAAATCCCTCACAGACACGGACACCCACAGCAACCCCGAACTCCCAATCCCCACTAAAAGCGCCAAAAATCCCACACAGACACGGACACCCACATCAACCTCCAACACCCAGCCTCTAACAAAAGTATCAAAAATCCTACACAGACACAAACATCCACAACAACCCTCAACTTCCAGCCCCCACCAAAAGCGCCAAAAATCGCACACAGACGCAGACACCCACACCCTCCCCCTGCCTCCCAACCCCTTCCAAAAGCGCCTAAACTCTCCCCCCACCCCCACTACCCAACGCCCTTCCCATCGCCATTTGTCTCTGGAAAATCGACAGGTGCGACCTGGACTCCGGCGGCCCCGCCACGGACCAAACTGAAGAGGATTTATCTTTCCATACAACGATGTTATCTCCTTCTTCCCTTCCCCCCCTTCCCCCCACTTCTCCCAGATACCCCCCCCCCTTCTCCCAAATGGTCCTCAGGACGTGGCCCAAGATATATAGTAGTTATTCTTGCACTGTAGCTACGAACCAGAGAGGTGAGGTCTGGTGAGTTGGTCAGGGCTTGTCTTGGCCATTTATGGGCAAAGACAAAGTTCGAACATTGGTACCTTATATGGCTTTATTATATGTGTTATTAGTGTATAAATAGTGAGAGGAAAAACAGGAGTCTTAGTCTGAGTTTATTCCTGACTAGTTTTCGTAATAAGATTTCTCAAAGGAAAAACGAAATCTGGTGTATACATTCTTGTATATATACATATAGATAAATACGTATTTTTTCACACATAAACAATTCCAGAAGAAAATTATGAATATATATATATATATATATATATATATATATATATATATATATGTATATATATATAATATTTTTAATTAATATGACATACTCTTCTGTAAAATTATAAAAAATAAATGCACCAACCGAAAAAAGAATATATCAAAAATTCGTTTTGTTCTCTATCATTGTATCTGTGTTGAGTTCAACTTCGATTGTACAGTTTGCTCTCTGAACACGCGGAGAAAAGGCGAAGTTTTCACCTACAACTTCATCTTAATGAATTATTCATTTCTTAGTGACCTTTCCCTCACTTGCCTAAATCAACTTATTTTATCATTCTTCCTGATTTCCCTAAGTTATCATTAGTATTAGTATTTTCTTTATATATATATATATATATATATATATATATATATATATATATTATATATATATATATATATATATATATATATATATATATATTAGCTACTCCTTTCACCGACTTACCTCACAAATTCACATGTCTTGTCTCTCCGCCTGTGAAGGAAAAAGAGGAGTGGCAGGCGTTTGCAGGTATTCGAAAGCGCTCAACCCCCAAACACAGCGCAGAGTGCCGACAAAGAGAAAGATGGCTCTTTACCAAGAAGTCAGTGTATTTCATTAAAATACTTCATTTTAACACTTACAATATGCATATGTATATATGTGGATATGCATATGTATATACACATGCACGTACATATACGCGTGCATGCGTATGGATATGTGGATGTGTGTACGTGTGATTGTGCATTTACCTGTACGCGTATACGTACATGTACACACACACACACACACACACACATATATATATATACTATATATATGTATACATATATATACATATGTATACATATATATATGTATATGTATATATACATACATACGCCAAAGATTTTCCCCCTTACAAGAGAAGTAGCCAAAGTCAACAGGCACAATTCCACTCCCACCCATTTCCTCGCCCATCCATTTCATCCCCACCCATTCCATCCCCTTTTACAAACCGTCCCTCCCTCCCTCCTTCTCATCTAGGATTCTTCTGAATATCGGGTCATCCCTGCATCTCGCTCTTCGCCCAGGGTCAGAAGATTTATATATATATATATATATATATATATATATATATATATATATATATATATATATATATATATATATATATATATATATGTACATTTATCAACCAAAGTTCACTTCAATTCTAAGCCATCAACATCGAGAAATTCGAAGAGGCGTACATGCAGGTAATTGAAACGTGTATGCCTCCTCGAGTTTCTCGATGTTGATGGCTGAGAATTAAAATGAATTGTGGTTGATGAATGTAAGTCTTTTTAATGGGACACATTCAGTGTTGCACACACACACACACACACACACACACACACACACACACACACACACACACACACACACACACACACACACACACACACATATATATATATATATATATATAAATATATATATATATATATACTGTATATATATGTATATATACATATATATTAATATATATATATATATATATATGTATATATATATATATATATATATTCATGTACATATATGCATACATATGTATACATTTATATCTATATGTATGTGTTTATGTGTATATGTACATCATTAGCCTCAGATTGAAAGCCTCGTTGTTGAATAGAACTTTGCTGCATTAAGGAAATCAAATGTATAGATTATACCATTTATCTATAACCGCTTATAGCCAGATAAATGATCGAGATGAAAAAAGTATATATATACATACATATGCATATATATATACCTACGTGTTCATTTATTTCATATATTTATTCCCTTGTTGATTTATCTACTTAAATATTTATTTCTATGTGTTTGATTATCCATTTAAAAAATGGTGAATTTACATTAGGAGGTGCTTAGGAAAGACACAGGAATGTACCTTAATCTAATATTGTCGTGAATACGATTGAAGATCGAGGTGCCAACAGCCGCTGGGGATCGAACTCAGGTCTACACATTTCCGCGCGACTCGTTTGCCGCAGCCATACAAGGTGATACTCCCGATATAACTTTTTTTTTTTTTTTTTTTTAAATCGCAGACAAGTCACTTTCTCCCCTTCTCACCCTCTTTTTTCTTTCTCTTTCTCTCTATCTCTTTCTGTTTAATAATCTATCTAATCTATATATTGGATGTATTTACAACGGGATATCTTTTAATTCCTTAAAGGTGTTGGTGTTCTCACGTAGATTTTATATATACAGTGTGTGTGTTTGTGTGCGTGTGTGTGTGTGTGTGTGTGTGTGTGTGTGTGTGTGTGTGTACACACACACACACACACGCATATATATATATATATATATATATATATATATATATATATATATATATATATATATTATATATATGTGTGTGTGTGTGTGTGTGTGTGTGTGTGTGTGTGTGTGTGTGTGTGTGTGTGTGTGTGTGTGTGTGTGTGTGTGTGTGTGTGTGTGTGTGTGTGTGTGTGTGTAATAAAACCACTTGGAAAATAAAATGAAAGGTGACCGAACGTTTTCATCTATTCAAGACATTTTCAAGACCTTGAAAATGTCTTGAATAGACGAAAACCTTCGGTCACCTTTCATTTTATTTTCCAAGTGGTTTTATTACACATTTTGAGAATCACTTGTTTTTGTGATTTATTCGCATATATATACATATATATATATATAATATATATATATATATATATATATATATATATATATATATATATATATAAACTCACCTGCAGACTTTACCCTTTTGCGAAACAACTGTCTTCTTAAAGACTCTCACCTCCCTGTCTATGATTTTATTCAGTAATGATGTAACTCAAATCCACGAAAATATATTTTGTCGTTGTGTACAGTTTCTCTCCCTTTCTCTCCATCCCTCCACCCCTGTCTCCCTCTCTCCCCTCCTTTCTCTCTTTCTCGCTCTCTCTCCCTCTCTCTCTCTCTCTCTCTCTCTCTTTCTTTCTCTCTCTCTCTCTCTCTTTCTTTCTCTCTCTCTCTGTCTGTAAAGCGGCCTTGCTATGGATGCACTGTGTCTTGCTACATTGCTTCTGACCCAGTGCAGTGGGCGAGATGCAGAAATGACCCGTCATCCACAAGGAGCTAAGAAGAAGGGAGGAAAGGGTGATGAATGGGAATGGAATAGGTGGGAGTGAAATGGTTGGGAGTCAGGACAAAAGTAGGTTTTGACACGGCTAACCTCCTTACAAGGGGGATTTAGGCATAGATTAGACCTCAAACCCCCTTCACCCACACCATCCACAACCCCGCCTCCATAACTTCTCACCTTTCGAACCCCGAAACCCTGCCCACCCCCACCCACCCCTAACCCTCCCTTGCCCACCTGCAAACCCCACCAACCCCTCACCTACTCCTCTCCTCTCCTCACACCTCAGTTCTTGGGCTCACCATAAATCGAACAGGTAGTGGGGCACGCGACTAGAACATGCAGATGGCGTGAGAGGTCGTGGGGGGTGGGGGGTAGGGGGTAGTTGGGGGGGAGTGATGTAGGTGGAAGGTGTGGGAGATCAACGAGGAAAGAGATATTAGAGTGGAGATGTGGAAGACAATGAGGAAGAAATAAGAGAAGAGACGGAGGGGAATAATAGAAGCAAAATGTGTACCATTTGCACTAATAGAGGAAGCTGATTTAAATATGCATACATATATGTGCTCTTGGTCGTGTATATATATATATATATATATATATGTGTGTATATATATATATGTATATATATATATATATATATATATATATATATATATACATATATATATATATATATATATATATATATATATATATATACATACACCAAGACCACACAGAGAACTTTTGTATTTATTCTTTCATTTGAAAAATAAGATTGGATGAAATAATGCTCGTTCATGGGATCCTAGTGTCGTGTAGATACGTCACCCCGTTATGGCACGGGCTGGTTGCCCACATAGAGACCTCCTTGTAAAATACCCATGAAGATGCCCCTTTTCAAACATCATATGGATTTGTGTATATATATATATATATATATATAAATATATATATATACATACATACATATATGTATATAGATATATGTATATATATATATATGTATGTATGTATGTGTATGTATATATATATATATATATATGTATATATATATATGTATATATATATGTATATATATTTATATACTTATTTGTTTATATATTTGATTATTCATTTGTCTATCTATTTATTTTTTCTGCATTTTTTCAGGCTTTGATTAGAAAATATATTTTATCCCATAAATTTGCTTCAGTTTGGTAGAATTGCGCCTCACGAATTAGATAACTAGATTTTTGTATGAAATAACCAGAATATGTTTAGACACTTTGTTCAGAACATGTCACCATCGCACAAGAGAAAATTTAATCTATTTTCTCTTAAATGCTGGCAACAGAGTTTAAGTGAAGACCAATAGGAAACGAAATCAGTTGATTAAATATTAGTATTTTGTCGACAATAACCAGCGCTTCTATCTTTAGGGACAGTAGTGCCTCGAAGAGGCCAGATCTTCAAGAGAAATTTTGCAGAGTGATACAAGACCCCTTTGGGGCCCCGAGGCAGGCAAAGATTTTCCTCAAGATTTAATGTCAAGTAAATCAATATATGAATTCTCATGAATGTTTTATTTCCATGATAATTAGTAATGAATTGTAATAAAAAGAAGTATGTGTGATGTGATAAGTATAGTGATGTTTGTGTATGTGAATGTAAATACATGTTGGGATGGCGGGGTAGGAGAAAGTGTCTGCTCTCGAGAAGGGATGAATGTTGCATGATGGTTGAAGTGGGTTCTTTCTCTGCTCTTGGCCCCTGGGACAGGATACCCTATGTAGAGGTGACAATGGAGAGATTTTGCGTTTTTTTATATATCAAATATACGAGTATTTCTTTACGTCGGAGATTTCTGGTCATAGGAGACCAATTCCCATAGTAAACTTACGATCTACAATTCCTAAGAAGGTACAAACCACTGTTGTACTTAAGAGTGGAACCAGGTGTACATGTACAGAATTAGTGGCATTTGTCAGTAGCTCCAGGGAATCATTCTGAGATCTTAAGGCTCAAGAGGTTGAAACATAGTCGAACAAGCCACGCTTATGGAAAAAGTGGCTGCAACTTGAAGCTAATAAATTCACGAATATTTATCGAGGTGGTTTCATATTCTTCGTAAGGGATGTGAAACCTTCTTGCCGCAGAAGTTGGACATGTTAGAAGAATTAGATCGTAAATGTGGGTCATACAAAGAGTATAAGAACTTGAATATTATCCGATGTCATTTTGTTTTAATAATCTTTACAAAAATAGCTAAATTGTTTTAGTGATTGTAATAATAGTGTAATCATCGTAACAATGATAGTAACTATGATAAAGATAATAACAATAAGGAAAAAAATTCATAATGATAATAAAAATGATTATCTGTAACTGTATTTTGTGCATCTCGGAGAGGTGTATGATAAAGTAGATAAGAAAGGAGTATAGAAAAACCTTAAAAATGTATGGGGTGGGATGAGGTGTAGGAAAGAGAGTAATAAAGAGTAAAAAGATGATTGTCAAAAGAGTACAAAGGAAAAGTAAGGAGTAAAGAGTAAAATGAATATGAATAAAGAGAAAAAAAAAATAATAATATAAAAAAATAAAAAGTATAAAAAAGTTAAAAGGTTGTAAAAAAAAAATGGGGGTAGAATGTTGGGGACGAAATAGTAAAGATCTTGTTATGATTAATGTGAAGCTTGGTTAAGACTCGTGAATAAGTAGAGCAAGATGTTTGAGGGAAATGTTGATTTGAAGAAGGGGTGTGTGATGTCAACGTGGTTGTTTTACCTTTACGTAGCGAGAGTGATGAGAAAGGTGGACGCAAGAGTTATGAGTAAAAGAACAAAACTGGAGGGAAATGGGCAGGGATGGGTGGAGCCATGTTTATGGGGACGAGGCTGTCCTCCAAGCAAAGACAAGGGAAGGGTTAAAGAGGTTAGTAAGTGTAGAGTCTACCGGAGAAGAAAATAAAAGATAATGTATCAAAGAGGTAAGGTTATGGTGATATCCAAGGATGAAGAACACAAAGATGACATACAATTATAGAGAGAGGAAGCAGAACAGGGAATAAGACACAGATATATGGATATTGATATACATAAAAGAAGAAAACTGGGGGATGTGAAAAGTCATACAGTGAGGTAGAAAGAGAAGGTAAGATGTGTTCTGAGAATGGCATAAAGAAACAAGTGAATATCAATAAAACGACGAAAAGAATGAACGAAGCAATAGTTGTTCTGATTACATATGGGTGTTTGAGGACGGAGAGGAAACGGAAACACGAGAAGAGCTTTGAGGCCTTGGTGAAGGATGCAAAAGAAAGAAATCGTGTGGAGGAAAGGAATATGAGATGTTTGAAAGGCACGTACGAAGTTATGAAATATGACAAAGCAGGGAAGGGCAGGATTTGTGAAAGGACTAAGGTGCAGACGGGGCTGAAAGAGTAAAACAGGTCAGTATGAGGTGGTATGGTCATGTCATGAGAATGGAAGAAAGTAGGAATCTTCGGAGGGTGCACGCATTGGGAATACCGGAAGTTAGATCAAAGGGTAGTCCAAGAATAATAAAGAAATGGTGATTAGGGGGAGTGACAGGAGGCACTAAATTGTTTTCATGGTCAGGATGTCGAACAAAAAGTAATGTGCAAGAGTGGCACAGAGAATTAGAGGAGAATGTACAGGCTTAGGCGACGACCTGCTTCATATGAGTGGTCCACTGGGGATGAACTGGTAATATTGTTGGGAAAGCTAGCGATAAGGGACCATCTTCGTTGCTTCTTGGTTTAAGAGTGAAGGAGTGGAAGGAACGCATGTGGTGATGAAGGGAGTGAATGGAAGGAAGGACAAGGATTTCCCCCTTCCAGGCCTATCCACTTCGTTTTGTGTGTAATGGCTGATCCGATGAAAAAGGAAAAATTATGTTGATGGTGGTGGTGGTATTGATGGTGGTGTTACTGCTAGTGCTGATGCTGGTGTTGGTGCTGGTGTTGGTGCTAATGACGAACTACCATCATCCTTACCCCACCACCACCATCATCACGAAGCCAACTCCCCAAACCTTCACCATCACCCACAGCCTTGCAGTCCCATCCTCCTCCTCCTCCTCCTCCCCCGTCACCATACCATTCTGTTAGCTCCTGCCCTCGATACGGCCCAAAAGGTCACCTTCCCATGGGGATCGGGGATGGGAGTGGCGGGATGCGACCCTTGGCAAGAAAAATCGGAGAGCTCCTGAGGACTCGAACTCAAAAGGACAGAGACTTCGATATATCAAGCGCGCGAGGGTGTATAAGGCGAAGTGTCCGAGAAGGAGACACCTGAGGAACAAAAGACTTCCATCCGTTCTGAAGAATCGCGCAGCCGAGAGAAGATATCGAGTAACGAATGGGGAGAAGGGGAGGCGAATGATAATAAATAGAAGGAATGGATGATGTATAAAGAAGATAATAGATAGAGGGAAGTGGTGGAAAATCCAGACAGGGAAGAAAAAACTAAAAGGTGATGAATAGAGGGAAGAGGTGGAGAAAGAAAAGGAGAAATGGAGGGAAGATATAAGAAATAAAGGTGACATCGAGAGAAAAGAGACAAAAAAAAATGTTAGGAGCTAGAAGGAGGGAGTAGAGATAAGAAATAGAGATAGAGAGAAGAGATAAACATAAAGGTTGGAAAGGTAGATAGAAGAAGGGAGTAGAGGTAGATAAAGAGAGGTAGATAGAGGGAAGTTATAGAAAAAATGGAGAGATAGAAGAAAGGACTGCAGTTGAAAATGGGAGAAGTAGAAGAAAGGAAGAGAGATGGGGCATAGGAGAAAGGAGGTGAGGGATAAGAACGATTACAAAGGATTACAAAGGCGGAGCATGCCGACAGGAGACCTTTTGGTCCATATCTAGGTCGATGCGAAAAAAATCATAATAATAAAATAATAAATAAAAATCATAATAATGTAAATAACAAATAAAATACATAAATAATAAACAAGCAGGTAAATAGTAAATAATAATAAATTGACATATAACTAATAATAAATGAAAATCAAACAGACAGATGATAACAAAACAGGAGATAAACGGATGAGAAAATATTTTCGTTGAGAGATTTTGTATTCCATTGCCAATACTAGTGCTTCAGCCTTTTGGAACAATATTGCCCCGAAGAGATCGAGTCTTCGATGTAGCAAATGAGAGATTTGAGAAGGATAGTGGATGGAAGAGACAGTAGAAGATAGAATTGATCTGCATTCTTCTTTGAATGGAGATTAGTCTCTAATGATAAAATGGTGATATATGAATCTGGTCCACAGTGGTGTCACTAAAGTCTTTTAACATACTGATTGCATAAAGTTTGTGCATTCAATATTGCATATAGTAGGAGGAAAAGAGATGCGAAATATATAAGAGATGGATAACGATAACTGTAAAGAAGGAGAGAAATGAGAACTAGAGAGACGGAAAGGAGAGAGAGAGAGAGAGAGAGAGAGGTGAGGAAAGAAGAAGGGAGGAAAGATAAGGAAAAGAGTAAGATAAAAAGAAAGAGAGATTAATGGACATAGAAACGGCAAAGGGGAAGGAAAAATTGTAAAAAAAAAAAAAGAGATTGAAGGTTACGATCTTTAAATGTCGCAACTTTACGACTGAAAGAATTTAAACATACGTGATTAGATTCTTTAATTCAATTATCTGCTTGAGGGGTTTTGTACTGGCGGCCCCTGACGTGGTGTTGATAGCTACTATCACCGTCTTTTTTATAACTCCCACCGTCACCACCATCACCACCGCCACCACCACCACCACTACTGCCACCACAACCATCAAAAACCACGAACACCAAAGTTATCAATGTTACTAGCACCCACCCACATTGACACCATCGCCATCTAGCAAAACACACACACACACACACACACACACACACACACACACACACACACACACACACACACACACACACACACACACACACACACACACACACACACACACCTCTCATGGCGCTGTGGTTAGAGCTCTGGCCTGCCACTACGGAGGTCCGGGTTCGACCCTCGCCCGGGGCTGAAATAATATCAGTATCGCAGCGCTGAGGGGTGTTACTCCAACTCTCGTGGGCGGGGAGTTGGGGTGTGTGTGTGTGCAAGGTCATAGCATTACCCATAGATCGGACCTACGAGCTCTGAGCTCTCTTCCAGGAGGGAAATAGCTGTCGATCACGAGTCCAACACGTGATCCAAAGACCAAGTGAATACACACACACACATACACACACACGCACGCACGCACGCACGCACGCACGCACGCACGCAAGGGAAACTTCCCCCTTACGAGTCACCCACCATCACCACCACCTGTCCGTTATCTGCCTGTAGCCACACACTTACACACCTACTCACCCACGCACTTAACCAGACCATCTCAGCAAAACAACATCTACAAAAAATAAAGAAAAAAATTAAAAAAAGAAAAGACCACAACTACTTGCCCATTCACCACCTCTATCCCCCACCCGCCTAAATCCCCCCAGAATCTCCCCCTTCCCCTTCTCCCCTTCCCCCTTCCCCCCTTCCTCACCACAGTAGGAACCATAAACTAAATCTCGCACCCACTATAATAGCCCAGGAGCAGGAACCTGCCCCCCCGGGTGAGCTGGCTGGGTGATACGGACGATGAGGTATGGGTGACCAGGGTCGGGGCGGGGGCGAGGCGGCGAGAGGAGGAGGAGGAGGAGGAGGAGAGGAGGTGGGGGGCAAGATGACCTTGTCTGCCCCCCCAGGAAGCCAACTCAGGTAGCCTTCCTCCTTCTACTTTTTGCACGCGGTCGATTTTTTTTTTTTTTTTTTTTTTTCTAGGTGGGGGCAGACTTACCCAAAATATTGGCAAGGAGGAACGAATTGCCTTCTCAGACACTGGGTAGTTTGTAAAAACTATTATTCATTTATGTCTACCTCGTTTATTTATACACTTTTAGGTGTTGGTATGAAGAAAAGCAACTGACCTCCAAAATGTAGTATGGTGATGGTGGTGGAAGTGCTGATGGTGATAGTAATGGTAGTGGCGATGGAGGTGGGAGTGGTGGTAGTGGTGGAGGTGATGATAGTGGTGGTAGTAGTGATGGTGATGGCGACGGCAGTAGCGGTGGTATTGGTGGTGATGGTGGTAGTGATGGTGGTGATGATGGTAGTGGCGGTGGTGTGGTGGTGGTGGTAGTGGCGGTGGTGAGATGGTGGTGGTGGTAGTGGTGGTAGTGGCGGTGGTGAGATGGTGGTGGTGGTAGTGGTGGTAGTGGCGTTGGTGGGGTGGTGGTAGTGGTTGTGGTAGTGATGGTGGTGATGTTGGTAGTGGCGTTGGTGGGGTGGTGGTAGTTGTAGAGGTGGTGGTGGTATTGATTGTGGTAATGGTGGTAGTGGCCGTGGTGGGGTGGTGATGGTGGTGGTGGTAGTGTGATAGTAGTATTGGCAGTACTGGTGTCTTTGAAATCAAGGTGTCTCCCCAGTTGGACCTAGGATATATTATTTTCATAGGTCGTATTCTTTTAACATTGCTAACCTTTATGAGGAATTACCCAAGTGTATACCTTTAATAAAAGAAATATGAACTTTTGGTAGATTAAAAACAAATTTAGGATTAATCATGGTCAAGTTGTGAAAGCGCATCTGTAGATCTTCGATGTTGTGATTTACAAGTAATTTTTCTGTCGACAAGAATCTCCACAACTCGGAATTTTCCAATGTTTGGAACAAAACAGAAAAAGGTCAAAGTATGGAATGTTTAACCCTTGCAATTATGTGATGCTGTACATTGTAGATAGTTAAATATATTTATGTTAACATCTTCAGTAGCGAGATGTTATTGTTGTTTTATTATAGAGAGCGCCAAATTATTTTGCTCTTATTTGATTATATTTTATTCCATTTTATTTTATTCTATTTCATCTTGTTTATTTTTAATTTACGATATATTTTCTTCTTTTTCCGTGATGCCCCCTCGGAACAGACATTGTTAACATATATTGACATCGCGTTTGTGAAAAGATAACGAGGTGGGAGCTCAGTCTTCGGTTCTAAACAGGATCAGATAAGAGATAAGGTAAAAAAAGAATCAGGGAACAATGGCCCGCCCCCAACTACCCCCTGCTAGGGGTACAACAAGTAGCCCGTCTCAGGGACAGGGCTACGTTAATCTCAGACAGCCTTAGGGACCATAAACATGTAATATTACGACACCTCCACTCGTAAATATCCTGTGTAGGTCCTTACCTACATCAGTAAACTAATTTGCTGCGTTTTTTCTTCTTCTTTTTTTCCTGGCATGGGAGATGGAAGGAGCGACTCCGTCTGATGACGTCAAGTCGCTAGGTGTTCTGTCATTGGCTGGATGGTAAAGCGGCGATTTGACGTCATGTCGGAAGGTCTTTCATTGGTTGGATGGTAGAGCAACGACGTGACGTCATCTCGTGTTTAGAATCGGATTTAATGGTAATAAACACATTTTGAGTAGAAACCTAAATAATAATATTTGGCCATTGCAACTTAATGCAATAACTTAACGTGTTCCTTGATTGGACGGTGTTCTGTGATTGGTGGTGTGACGCCATAACATTTGGGAGTTGATTGGATGAATATTGTAATGCAGTGACGTCACAACAGCTGGTGCTGTTATTGGTTAGGTGTAAGGGTGGTAATTTGAGATTAAGTTAGATTTGATATTCTGTACTCAACCATCAGCGTAACTGAGATAATTTATCAGGTCAAAATGCCTTGATATCTCCAATATATTACAGATAAGATAATTACTATTAACTGGAAACTGAAGCTGAGGAAATTCTTTTCTCAGTTAAAAATAGATAAATCTATAACGAACTTAATGAATAGAAAAAAATTATATTTGTTATGATTTCTTCAAATTATACCATGAAATATCCATATGAAATAGAATTTTATTTACTTATTGGCTATATCTATAAGAATTACCGGTAAGTAAGCTGTTTCATCGCTACATATGGATAAAATCCGCGGCTATCAGTGGACAAATGGACAAAATTCCATTGCTATCCAGGGGTTGCCCGCGAGCAGTGTAACAAGCGGTTCAGTAAAATCAGGCGAATCGATGACGTCTATACTGAATACTCTCTCTTATTTGTCGGCAACATAGCGAGGAATGACATTATACCATTGTTTGTATTCTATGAATTTTGAAGCGTCGCCATAAAGATGTTAAGTAACGCATAACATCAGAATGTTGTAATCCAGTAACGTTATGGAACAAGTTTTGTTATTTGTTCATGATTGATTGCATGTGTGACGTCACTGTGGAATCTGTGGGCACTGGTTGATTGAATATTGTGA
>NC_134782.1:11570753-11573253 GCF_046742065.1 Oratosquilla oratoria
TGATGACGTAATCGTTTATGGCGTCATATAAAGGATTACAAAGGAGGAGCATGCTGACAGGAGAATTTTTGGTCCATAACTAGGTTGGGTGAAACAAAAAATTATAAAAATGATAAATAGATAAATGAATAGATAAATAAACAAATAAAAATATGATTATATAAATAATAATAATAAACAAATAAACAAGCAGGTAAATAGTAAATGAGAATAAGTTGACAGATAAATAACAATAAATGATAATCAAGGAACCAATAATAAACAAACAGACAAATGATAACAAACAAAACGATAATACAAAATAAATGGCAGGCATTACATCATCATGCTTAGGCGTTTTTCTAAACGAATCTTAAAGCTTCGAACTGAACTACATTGCATTGACTCTTATTATACCAACAGCCTCTGCCATCAAGACGGTCGACAATGTATTCTAGGCTTTGTCTGGGGCTGAGGGTTGTTATGGACTGTAATTTACCAGCGCTTCTAGCCTTGTAGACTATCAGGAATGAGCCCGAGAGTGCCTTCGGATGGCCCTTTGGGGCACACAACAGCGTAATAGAATACAGCCATTAGAGCAATCCAGCGTACGGGGGATTAGGGACCGGGCACTTAGCTGGCAGCTGGTCACACACCAAAGTAATTCGCTTCAACTCTCAAGGATTGGATGGGGTTCCTCTTCACAGGAAGATAAGGGACAAGGGGCTCGTACTGGGTAAATTATGTATATATACATATATAAATATATACAGATATATATACATATATATATATATATATGTATATACATGTAATATATGTATATGTATACATTTATATATATAGATATGTATATATATATATATGTATATATATATACATATATATATATATATGAATATATATATATATGTACTATATATATATTCATATATATATACATATATATATATATATATATATATATATATATACATATATATATATATATATAAATGTGCGACGAATAAAAAGTGAAACAAGGATATTAAGAGTATAAGCAATCTGTTATCATGGAAAATTTTTAATAATTAAATTATGGTTTCCCTCTGTCCTCAGCTGGATATCGTGTTAGAATGGAATAATTGAATGAATATTCGGACAAATTGATAGGTGAATAAATAAACGATTAGATGAATGAATAGATAGAGAGCAACATTTTTATAGATCAGTATATAAGTGGATGAGTAAAAGAATGAATAGATTGATTAATATATCTGTTGATAAATATGAAAAAGAAAATAGAAAAATTAATCAATGACTACATAAAGAAATAGGTCAATAAAGTAATAGATAGATCACTAGTATGGTATATGAATAAATAGATTAATAACTGAACAATTACATTCATAAATTAATTAATATATGATTTGATGAATACATGAATAACCACAGAAAAAAATAGATAAACAAGAAACAGATAAAGAGACAATAATAAACAAATAAGCAGATAAATAAAAAATAATAAGCACATAGAAATAAATGAGTGAATGGGTGAATAAGTGAGTAAGAAATGGATAAACAAACAAATGCGATAAGTATAATTAGTAAATAAGGCTTCACACTGGGACTCACTGGCTGACCAACTATTTGAATGACGGATCGACCGTAGCCTTCCCCATTCATCCCATCGGCCTTTCGCAGACCTCGGACAAATGATCGTAAACAACCTGGGCTGCTAATGAATTGGACGCCAAACTGCCGGGACTGACCTCCCCCCCACCCCCTCAACCCTCCGTTTCCCTCTCTCTCCATCACTTACAAAGTATTACAAAGGATTACAAAGGCGGAGCATGCCGACAGGAGACTTTTTGGTCCATATCTAGGTCGGATACAAAAAACAAAAAAAAATCACTAAATCATTCGTTCACGACACTCATTCATTCACGCGTTCATTCAAGCACACGCTTGCTCAGTCACTCAAGCATTCATTGTTTCATTCACTCAGTCACGCACTCACTCACACACTTTCTCACTCAGGCACTTCTTTAAGTTCACACACACACACACACACACACACACACACACACACACACACACACACACACACACACACACGGCTCGGTGGCGGATTGGACACGGCTCGGTGGCGGATTGGTAAAGCACTGGCCTCACAAGCCAGAGAACCGGGGTTCGATTCCCCGGCCGGGCGGAGATAAGTTGGGTTTGTCTCCTTTCACGTGTAGCCCCTGTTCACCTAGCAGTGAGTAGGTACGGGACGTTAGTCAAGGAGTTGTGACCTTGCTGTCCCGGTGTGTGGTGAGTGGTCTTAGACCTACCCAGAGACCAGCAAATAATGAGCTATGAGCTCACTGCCGTAGGGTGGTGTCTGGATGTCTCGAAAGAGACTGCAGAAGATCCGAGGTGAATACACACAGACTTATTCTCTCCTTTCTTCTCCATTATCATCCCCACTCCTTTCCTCTCTCTCTTCTTTTTCCCGTTACTTTCTCTCTCTCTCTCTTCTTCATCTTCTTCTTCT
>NC_134782.1:11583253-11593253 GCF_046742065.1 Oratosquilla oratoria
CCTTTCCATCCTTCTTCTTCCCTCCTTCCCATCCTTCCTCTTCCCCCCTTTCCTCTTCCACTTTCTCCCTCCTCTACTTTCTCCTCTTTCCCCCCTTACCCCTTTACCCCCTTTCCCCCCTTTGTCGCCCCCCCGTCCCGTCCCAGGGCGGCGTCTCACAATAACACTCTTCCTCCCACGTGTTGGAGGAAGCGGGAGGGAGGAAGAGAAGGCAAGTGGTATAAATCAATAGACTAATTATGAAAACCCGCCTTATACCACTTGGTAGGAGTGGTATACAAATTGGTAGGTGGTAGCAGGAGGTGGAGTTTTGATTTGGTGGTGGTAGTAGTAGTTGTGGTGGAAGTGATTATTGTCTTGGTGTACTTTTACTCTGGTGGTAATGAAATGGTGTCCAACATGCCTTCTTTTGTGATAAATATAGTGTAAAAAATTGTCATGGTATTAGTAATGGTAATGGTAATATTCTAGTAGTGGTGATGATTGTGGTGGTAATGGTGATGGTGAAGAGGATATGGTGTAATGTGGAAGGAGATAAAAGAATGGGAATAGAAGAAAAAGAAGAGAAAATAAGAGAGAACGACGATGAGAAGGAAGCACTGTGGATGTCAAAAGGAGGAGGGGGAGGAGGAGGAGGAGGAGGAAGAGTAGGAAGAGGAGAGGAATACGGGGGGGAAAGAAACAGTAGGGAAACAGACGAGAAGTCAGAGAGTAGATAAGGATGGACGTGGTGGTGATGGTGGTGGTAGTCATGGTGGTGATGGTTTGGTAGATGTAGTGGCAGTAGTGATTGTGATGGTAATGGTAGTAGTAGTGGTGGTGGGAGTGGTGGTGGTAGATGTAGTGGTAGTGATAGTGGCGGTGGTGGTAGTGGGGGCGGTAGTGGTAGCAGTAGTTATAGTGATGGTAGTGGTGGCAGTGGTGATAGTGGGTATGGTAATGGTAGTGATAGTTGATGGTGGTAGTTGCGTGATGGTGGCTCTGATAGTGGTGGTAGTAGTAGTGACCCTATTGGTAACAGTAGTAGTAGTACCGTGGTAGCGGTGGTGATGGTGGTAGTGGTGGTAGTGGTAGTGGTGGAGTTGGCGATACCTCATCCATGCAAAGACACGTACAAGCCAACACTGACCTGTTCGTCTCTATACCATCTTGCGAGGAAGTTTGCATCATAATAACATGGTATGCATTGAATCAGATACAGTAGTGCCATTTCGTGTACTCTTCAAATAGGTCTGTACAATAGCTCTGGCACGTTCATGAAATGTAATTAGGGTTACAAGACTCGCTTAAGGAACTGGTTTTAAAAGCGGCTTACAAGACTGGTTTATCTTATAAAATATACCTATTAAGTTTATGGAGTTTGTTTATGGTTTTGCTTTTGAAGAAGAAGTTTAAGACTGGTTTAGTGTGTAAAATAAACATATTATATATATATAGAATTTAATTTTAATTTTTATTAGGTTATATATCATAGAACAGGTTTATAAGATAAACATGTGATCTATGTATTTATAGAATAGATTAGGCAGAATTTAAGATAGAATTTTTCTTTTTGTTTAATACATATGTATAGTAATGTTATATGAAAATGTTTATATAATATGACTAAAATAGTATGATTATTTTGAAGACGCATAGAATAGTTCTTTAGGGAACTTGAAATCTTTATATTGGATAAAATTGTGTTTATTAGGTAATGTAAATTAATGATTTCCTGATCTCTTTAGCTGCAGAATTTAATCATTTCTGCGTTTTAAGAATTCTGCTGTTTATTCTATTTGCTGCCATATTATTTTATTCAGACGAATCGTTTAGTAAAAGGTGGCAAGATCAATGTCTCGGATCCCAGCAGTAGGTTGTTGTTTTTGTTGTCGTTCTTGTTGTTCTTGTTGTCGTTGTTGTCACTGTTGTTGTTGCTGTCGTTCTTGTTGTTGTTGTCGTTCTTATTGTTATTATTGTCATTGTTGTCGTTCTTGTTCTTCTTGTCATTGTTGTCGTTGTTATTGTCGTTGTTTTTGTCGTTATTATTGTTGTTGTCGCTGTTATTGTTGTTGTTGTTATTATCGTTATTATTGTCATTGTTATTATTGTTGTCGTTGTTATTGTTGTCGTTATTGTCGTTGTTATTATTGTTGTTGTAGTTGTCATCTTGTTATTTTATTGTTTTTGTCTTTGTTGTTGTCGTTGGGGTTGTCGTTTTTGTTGTTCCCGTAGTTGTTGTTGTGGTTGTTGTTGTCGATATCGTAATAGTAGTTGTTATTATTGTTGTAGCTGTCGTTGTTGTCATTGTTGTCGTTGTTGTTGTTGTCATTTTCGTTGTTGTTGTCATTGTTGTCGTTGTTATCATTATTTTCGTTGTTGCTGTCGTTGTTTTCATTGTTGTTGTTGCTGTTACTGTTTTCTTTATTGTTGTTGGCGCTGTCATCATCGCTGTTGTCGTGTCCGTTTTGGCTGTCGTAGTTGTCGTTGTTGCCATTGTTGTCATTGTTGTCGTTGTTGTTGTTATGGACCGCATTTCACCAGCGTTTCTATCCTCATTCATTCAGGCTCGCCCTCTCATCGGACAAGACCTCTTTCCTTAGGAGTGGTCTCCAGAGTGGTCTCAGTGTCGAAGAAGAACCTAATTTGACTTCATCTTCGAGTTCGAGGGCGTCAACACGAACTCTTTGGGTTCTTGAGACTCCACATTAGCTCCATCGAGGTTTCTGTTCCTTCCTTCACTGTGGACATTTGTTGTTGTTGTTGTTGTTGTTGTTGTTGTTGTGGAGAATATTTTACCAGCGCCTCTATCCTTATGGACTCTTAGAGGTCACGGTTGATTTTGCTGTTGTTATTATAAAGTGTAGGTTACATACATATATAAGAACATAAGAATAAAGGAGACTACAAGAGACCATAAGGCCTACACTAGGCAGTTCCATGTCCTTTACCATCTGTCATCTTTATCCATAAAGTTATCTAATTTTATCTCAAAACAATAGTTTCAGCGCTCACTACATGGTTACCATTGTTACATGGCCCGTTCCATTCGTTAACCATTCCATTGGAAAACCAGTTCTTCCCTATTTCCATTTAAATCTATACAAATATACATACATACATATATACACATGCATACATACACACATACATACATATATACATACGTACATACAGAGGCAGTGGCCTAGCCAAATCATTCCCCTCCCCCCAGCACTTCGTATATTATCCATTTAATTGTTTATTGGTTAAATATAAAAAATTTAGAATTATAAGTCAAATCCTCTGCCGTGTGGGTGCGCGCAGGTGGGCGGCAGAAGTGACTGACTACCTTGCACGTGCGCGCCCACCAACTCGTGAAGCAGTTGAACATAGGTATGCGTGATGAGAGCCGAGGTTGGCTTGGTTTATGATCTCGTATGCATAAGATCAGTCATGGTCTGTTTTATTTATATATATATATATATGTATATATATATATATATATATATATACTTATATGTATGTATATATATAAATATATATATGCATATATATATACATATATATATATATATATATATATATATATATACATATATGTATATAGTAAGTTGTATTCTAAGACACTTTTTTGTGAGATTTTTTAGGTTTTTTATACATTCTTTATTAGATATTTTTCTAATAAGTTTTCTCTTCTCAAAACACTTTTTTGGGCTTTGATTTGGTGATTCTTCTTTCTCTAATAGATGTCATTTTCAAAACGAGTTACTTTTGTTATATTCTTTGACGTTAGATATTCAGAAACATGACACAATATCCAGTTCTTGGAAACTAATCTAAAAAAAAATGGCACCCTTCCGAGTAGAGGGACGGAGAGAGAGAGAGAGAGAGAGAGAGAGAGAGAGAGAGAGAGAGAGAGAGAGAGAGAGAGAGAGAGAGAGAGAGAGAGAGAGAGAATGAAGAGAAAGAGAGAGTGCCCTTATGAAATTGCTTGTTGGCAATTAAATACGCCTCAAAACAAAGCAAAAGGTTGAATACATAAAGCAGGATTCTAATTAACTTTTCTGTATTCAAGTACAGGTTGAATAAAATCACCTGGCGGCAGCCAAAATAATCATATAACGAGCCAATAGCAGTGGAAAGGTTGAATAAGGACACGTTTATTAAAGTTTCGACTCTGCTATTATGTTGTATTGTTTCGTTCATTTTTTTTATTGCCATATGTCAATTGTTACAAAAGCAGAAAATGGTGAGTGATCACAAATCAAACTTATTCGTTCACCGTTGCATATTGGATTGACTAATATTATTTAATCTTGTTTTGTTTTTATCTATTATCATTATTATTATTATTATTATCATTATCATTATTATTATTATTATTATTATTATTATTATTATCATCTATTTATCTATCTTATTTACTTGTTTATTTGTATTCATTTAATTTTATTTATTTATCTATTTATTTTATATTTTTATTTATTTATTTATTTTTTACAGACACGGATGGCTTCTTAACATCTGTCTGTCTGCCTCTATCATAACCTCTTTTGGCAAACCAACTCTTCTGGTTCTCCATATCTTACGATGACATATACCTATATACCCTCATTCAAAAAACTGTGTTAGCGGGACTCGAACCTTAGACCGTGCGGCATGAGGCACGAGGCTAGAATGCTACCGATTACTCCAGAGAGGATGTACAAACAGGGCAACTTAGAAGTAGTCCACTACCTCCCCGACATCAGCTCCTGAGGTGTGATGATCGTAGTCTCATTTCATTTAGTTTTCTTCAGGAGAGCCATCCAACAAATCCATATAATATATTTCTATCTTCTCTAAAACACTTTAATCATAATTTAGACAATTTATTGGTATTAAGGCCATCGACAGTTAATAAGGATTAACTACAAGATGTACCTAATTCCCCAAGGAAAGATAACTGCAGCTCCATACATCAGCTTTCCACCACACACACACACACGCTTGCACGCGCGCGTACACACACACACACACACACACACACACACACACACACACACACACACACACACACACACACGACTCGGTGGCGCGGTTGGTAGAGTACCAGACTGTCAGTACGGCGGTACCGGCGGTACCTGGTTCGAATCCTGCCCAGGGCTGAAATTATTTCAGTATCGCTGCGCTTCGAGTCGTTACTCCAACTCTCGTGGGCGGGGAGTTGGAGGTGTGTGTAAGGTCATAGCATTACCCATAGATCGGTCATACGAGCTCTGAGCTCTCTTCCGGGAGGGAAACAGCTGTCAGTCACGAGTCCAACACTAGATCCAAATACCAAAGTGAAAGACCAAAGTGAATCACACACACACAGCTCTTTGGTTAAAATGAATGTCCAAATCAAATTGTTCAAAGTGGGTAAATTCTACTCGAGTGACAAGTACCTATAAGACATACCGTACCACTCGCTCGCTGTTGCCTAGTCTTGTTATGGACCAAAAGGTCTTTTACCAGCGTGCTCTTGATCTATTTCTCCTCCCCGCCTTCTTCCCACGTTTCCAGAGTATCGCTGTCCGACGCCTGGGATCGAACGAAGGCCCATTGACAGCCATATATAAGACAGCAGATACTTACTCGGTGCCTTCTTAATAGCCGATGGACTCGATAACCCGACGGGAGCTTCTGCGCTCAAGTCTCCTTAAGGGCAAGATGGATGTCTCAGGCTGCGGTCAGCCGGAGGATTTCTGCCCGCCCGGCTGATTATTGTTAAGCGATCCTCTCCCTCCCCCCCCTCTCTCTCTTTCTCTCTCTCTCTCTCTCTCTCTCTCTCTCTCTCTCTCTCTCTCTCTCTCTCTCTCTCTCTCTCTCTCTCTCTCTCTCTCTCTCTCTCTCTCTCTCTCTCTCTCTCTCTCTCTCTCTCTCTCTCTCTCTCTCTCTCTCTCTCTCTCTCTCTCTCCCTCTCTCTCTCTCTTCCTCTCTCTCTCTCTCTCCCTCTCTCACTCTCTATTATTTCTGTATTTTAATTATTCTGTTTTAGTCAATATTTTTTGTCTTGTTTCGTTTTATTGTATTTTTGTTTCATTTCAATTTATTTTACTTTATTTTATCTTGTTTTATCCTACTTTATTTTGTGTAATTTTATTTCATCTTATTTTATTTCATTCTTTATTTTAGCCCCACAGTCCGGCAAAAGCAGGGCAGAAGTATTTTTAATTGAAATTACTTAATTCATAAATTCAAGACTGTTCCAAGGAAGAGTTCTTTAGAGAATGAAAGCACATAAACACTACATTATTTTTAGCACTTTCACTCAACCCATAATGATAAATAATAATGATAAAATGAAGACGAAAATTAATGAAAAATTGAACAACTGTGATATACGGAATGTCGTCCTATTGTAACTATAATAGACCATTTATTCTGAGCTAAACGGCTTTGAGCTCGACTGTGGTGTTGCCTCTGTGTAAGGAAGACTTTTATGAATTGCTGTCATGTTCCCATGATGAAAAGCTCATCGATAATTGTTTAGCATTGCAGGCAACCACTGGACGAGTCCATTTCGGGTCCTGGGGGGGAGGGCCCTTGCGACATTTTAGTGGTCCTCGTGATAATAGCCCCCTGCCTCCCCCTTCCCCCCTCCCTTTTTTTTTTTTTTTTTTTTTTTTGAACTGCCACTTCAATTGGAGAAAATGAGCTCGTTTTCTCCACCATTTGTTAAGAAAATGGCCCCATTTTCTCCAGGATGTATGACATCCACTAATTAAAATCGCCTGGCATTTGGCGTAAGATAGTCCATGAACGGTCTAAACGGGTCGAGGCCCATAACAGTAGAAATCCTTAAGTCCTGCAATTCCTTTGAGTAAAGAAGAAACCAAGGGACACACGCCAGGAGGCGCTGAGTAGCTGTGGCTAAAACCATCACCTTTGCCTTATTATGCGTTTTACGAACTGTTGGGGCAGGGAACAAGTAGTCCCTGTCGGGAATCAGAAAGAAGTGAGTGCGGGACTCGAACCCGCGAATATAAAGATAGAAGACCTGCACGCCAAAGGAGGGAGAGAAACACGTACGGTGTGTATCCATATCAAATGGAAGAATAAATCTAAAAGAGTGAGAGGAAAAGGAAATAATTGCCAATCATTTTACATGTATCTTCTTTCAGAATGCGCGCGCGTGTGTGCGTGCGTGCGTGTGTGCGTGTGTGTGTGTGTGTGTGTGTGTGTGTGTGTGTGTGTGTGTGTGTGTGTGTGTGTGTGTGTGTGTGTGTGTGTGTGTACTTATACGTATCTGTACATGCGTGTGTGTGTAAATACACGTCAGTATTACTCTGACATAGCAGGCGACCATCTTGCATCCTAAACACCTTTCGTGGTTCCTCCGTTGACCCCAAAGCAACTCATTACTTAGACCCTCATTTCCTCTTGCTCAGTTCCCACACGCCACTGTTCAGGGTGGTTGTATCATGTAGACTGTAGACTACATAATATATCGTTAGTAGCGAGGCGCTAAGTTACGAGATCTTGATTGGGTGGTTGCCGAATAGGCCGCCTCTGATTGGTCGACTTTTTATTACCCGGTGCTAATTATCTTCCCATGAATATGAATGGCGAAGTGGGTTGGTTGCTTTGGCTCATTTCTGGCGCCGGGGGACGCTGATGGTGGTGCTTAGTGTGGCGATGGTGTGAAGTGGTGGTGCGAAATGCCTCAGTGGTGTTAAAACGTGGTGGTGGTCAATGTGGTAATCTCACTGTGGTGCTCAGTGTTGTAATGGGGGTGGTGGATGTGGTAGATGTGGTGATAATGGTGTTGGTGAAGATAGTGGTGGTGGTGGTAGTGGTTGTCAGTTAAGTGGTGATGGTGGTGGTCAATCAGTTTGATGATGGTGGTAGTGGTGACCACTGTGGTGGTGGTTAGTGGTGGTCGTTGTGGTGGTTGAAGTGGTGATGGTCAATCAGTTTGATGATGGTGGTAGTTGTGGTCACTGTGGTGGTGGTTAGTGGTGGTCGTTGTGGTGGTGGTCATTTTTAACTACCCTTGTGATAGTTAAAGGTAGAGCCGTGGGTATTTTCCTAATTTAGAAAATACTCATTCGTGGGTATTTTTCTCACCTCGAAAACCCACATCAGTGGATATTTTTTTCGCACATGCGATTGTAGGATATACATAATATCATCTTACTTTTAAAAATAACGTTACAGAATAAAAACATTTGGTAAAGTAGCTTATTGTTTTTTTGTTTGTTTGTTTTTTGCCAGAATCAACGTAAATGTTTGTGTATAATACTATAAGGACTTGAGGCACCAGATGTGATAATCATAATAATAATGATGATGATAGTAATGATAATAACAATTATGATAACGATAATAATAATGATATTAATGATAATAATGATGATAATGATAATAATATTAATATTAATGATAATAACAATGATGATAACAATAATAATAATAACAATAATGATAATAATAACTAATAAAAGCTAAAAATGATAATGGTAATAACAATAATGATAATAATAGTGATAATAAAAATAAAAGTTAATTTATCAACCATGGAGATATGAAGCCATCCATGCAGTTTCCATAGATATAGTAAAAAGAATCATACACACATACACACACATGTATTGCACTAAAGCGTGAGACACATTTCTCTTGTATTGTTTTATATATTTTATTCTATCTTATAATATTACTCTATTTCATTTCATCGCAGACAGACAGAGACAGACAGACAGACAAACAGAGAAAGTAATTTAAGAAAAAATAAAAGATGGTAAGTGAATTAAGATTCAGACGAATAGACTCGATAAGACGATAATCCAAGAAGACAAAGAAACATGTAGACTGTAACAAAAGCGTAGAGAAGCACGAAGACAGACAGACAGACAGACAGATAGGCACACACACACACACAGACGGAGTGACAAACAAACAAATAAATAAACAAAAGACGTAGAGTAAAGATGAACTACCAATGAGGTAAAGAGAAGGAACTAATTACAAATGTGTCAATAATAAGACAGACAGAAATTGATGGAAACATATAAAACAGACTGCAGTCAAAACACAGATATTTAGATAAACAGACACAAACAGACACGAGATGAGAGAAAAAGAGGAAGAAACAAAAGGCTAAATAGATATACAAGGAGAGAAGAAAGACGAGAGAGAGAGAGAGAGATAGAGAGGAAGTAGTTAGTCAAGGATTACACTTGGCAGGTGAAAATGCAAACGCAGGAAAAGAGGAAAAGAGAAAGAGAGAAACGGATTAGATGAATAAGGGAGACAGAGAAAAATTGGACAAAGAAGGAGGGAGATGGGGAGATAAAAAGAAAGAGAAAGAGAAAGAACAGGAGAAAGTAATTATAGTCACAGACCTGCCAGTTGAAGATACTTCCTTAGAAAAAAGAGAAAGAGGTGGACAAATAGAGAGAGAGAGAGAGAGAGAGAGAGAGAGAGAGAGAGAGAGAGAGAGAGAGAGAGAGAGAGAGCGAGAGAGAGACAGACAGAGAGACACATAACTTGTTACAGATGTAGTTTGGAGATAAGACTTAATGATGCAAGGGTGTCTTAACGAGCGGGCCAAGGAGAGGAGGACCATCCCGAAGTCATTAAAGGATTCAGAGAACGATATTGGGACGTGAATGATGCAAATTATAATGAAACTTAGATTAAAAGTGAAAAGTTCTATAACATGATAAGACCTTGATGGAGTTTGACGATCCTCTTCCTCCTCCCCCTACGCCTCCTCCCTCCTCCTCCTCCCTCCTCCTCCTCTTCTTCTCATTCTTCTTCTTCCTTATCCTCCTCCTCTTCGTCCGGGTAAAGTTTTCATTGTTTTAGGATTAATTCATGTGACGAAGATGTGAAAGTTACGGTTTGGGGCCAAACAGGTGGACAGACAAACAGACAGATAGACAGATGGACAGACAGATGGACAGGTAGACAGATAAAAGGGTAGACATACGAGCAGATAGACAAAGACCCAGAGATACACATAGAGGCAGACAGGAAGCAAGAGACAAATAGAAAGACAAAGTAGTGACAG
>NC_134782.1:11598253-11601699 GCF_046742065.1 Oratosquilla oratoria
TTATTATCAGTTACATTCAGAATGTTTTATTGATATGTTTTTATAATGCAAGAGAAACATATATTCACATATTATGTTGTATGATACATTGAACATTTGCTGTGCCAAAAGTATTTGTGTTCACTAAGAAGTGAGGACCCTACGCCAGGAGACGCTGAGTAGCTGCGGCCGAAGCCGTCACCTTTGCTCTTATTATGCTTTCCGGGGACAAGTGTGGCAGACCATATTAACAATATTGGATTATCATTGATATTTGGGAACACAATTTGATTTCTTGAGCGTAAGAAATGGAAGTTGCTATCTGTGAACACATTGGTTATGAACGAAACACAAAGAAAATAAGAACATTAGATCTATCTGTTTGTATACCAAGAGCTTTTTCCCCCTTATAGGGGAGGTAGCTAAGTCAAAGGCACCTATTCCCACCCATTTCACTCCCCTCTACCCCTCCCATCTCAGCTCCTCGTGGATGACGGGTCATCCATGCATCCGCCAACTACCCTGAGTCAAATGCAATGCAGCAAGGCACAGAACATTGGAAAGTTGTTTCAATATATTAAGAGGAATCAACTGGGTAATGTCTGTTCATTGAAGGAAGATAATGACGATATGATATTTATTGAGAAATATGAATCACTTGAAACGCTTTACGTGTGTCTGATAAAAACGAACCAATGGCTGGGTTCAGTGACGTCACAACTACGTCAGGTTCAGTGACGTCACAACTACGTCACAACTCTGGGATGTCTTGTGTACTTGATATCCATTGTGATAGTTGAATTCTTAAACATGAAGTTCGGGGTGACCTAAGCCGTATACGCAATAACAAAGAACAATCCTATGATTTAACTAAATACGTTTGATATTTGTAACAATTTGTGGGAACCCCAGATGGTCCAACTTTTAAGAATATGATCGTAACTTTGAGTTCAACTCTTGGAAAGCATTTTAGATGTGCTTTAATACACGGTTTCCATTTTTGTGATTTTTTTTTTCTTTATCTTTTTTCACCAAGGATGTGAAGAAGTGGTGGAACAACCAGGATTACATCGAAACCAAACTACAAGAATGTGAGTAAAAATGGAAATGGTATTCACGCATGTACCTTATTGTACTTGATGTGTATCTTTGTAGACAAACATATGCATCCATGTACTGAATGTTGTGAATGTAAAGACGTATACTGTGCATGCACTTATGTCGTGAGTGATGTTTCTTACCTATTACCCCCAGAAATCAATGATAGTATACTTTTAGCAAACGTTTCTTCAAGGTGTGTGAAAAGCATGTTTGTTTAATAACTGCAGTATTGGAAATTTATCGTTGTAAAATCTAATACAGTAACAAAATTAATTAATTTTTATTAATTTTTTCTCTTGCTTTGCGATGCTAAGTAAAGTATGTAATACGAAATTTAATTTTTTTTTTACAAACTTGAAAGAAAAGCTATATGGACAGCGTTCTTTATGTATGATCTATATGATTATATATTTGAGATATCCTAAAGTAAAACACTGTTTCATCACATACTTGAAAGTATCCATGGTATGTGGCAACCTTTCAACAACCTTTTGTATAACATTTGCTTTCTGGGAGGTATACGTAGATAAAATTTATATTTATATGTAATGTATATAGAATGTGAGCATGTCCGTCTGTCTGCCTGACTGCCTATCTGCCTCTCTACTTGCCAAGATGTCTGCCACTCTACCTGCCTGCCTTCTTCCTTAATTGTTTCACTAATTGCCTCTTTGTCTACCCTATTTGTATAAACGTATGTGCATATATATATATATATATATATATATATATATATATATATATATATATATATATAGTGAATATACATACATATATATATTTATATTATATATATATATATGTATATATATATAATATATATATATACACACATATATATGTATGTATGTTTGCTCACACAATGCCGCGCGCACATACACGAACACACACACATGTGTATATATATATATATATATATATATATATATATATATACATATATGTATATATACATACATATACCCAAGGCTTTTTCCCCTTCCAAGGGAGGTAGCCAAAAAAGGAAAGGCATAAAAACACTCCCACCCATTTCATCCCTAAATACACTCCACACCCCTCCCACCCACCCTCTCATCTGAGCACCTCCTGGATAACGGGTCATCCCTACACCCTGCCCACCACCCTGTGTGTGTGCGTGTATGTGCGCGCGGCATTGTGTGAGCAAATATAATATATATATATATATATATATATATATATATGGTGATGCAAGAGTGCTGCCGGACTTTTCATCTTCGTGGCGCGACGTGGGATGCCCCGAAAAGTTCCAAATGTCCGCACATATTTTGCTGTATGTTGATATTTGGCATATGGTTTTTGATCAAAACTGCCTCCAAACATTTTAATTTTCTTTTGTCGTTGGTCTTTGAAATTATGACTGTGTTTTCGTTTAATTGGTCTCGTGATATGATAGTGTTGTGTGTTTTTGTGATGTGATTTTTGATAGCGCCGTTTTGCATGTGAAATGTCAGTCTTTGTGTTAATGTTTGCGTTGTGTGGCCTATGTACTCTTCGTTGCAAAGCACACCGTCTTTGTTACGTTTGCATGAGTACTTATACACAACGTGGTCTTGTTTTAATTTGTCTCTAGTGGGCAGTCATATTATTTTTCATAAACAAGAGACGAAGTTTTCGGGATTGCGATAATAAATAATTAAATGAAGTTTATCCTCTTGTTTTTTGGGTTTACAGTTCTTGTATATTATATCTTTCAGTACTTTTTCATCTGCTTTATAAGCAGGGGGCATTGTATTTTGGTAAAAAACGTTTAATTTATTCACCTTATTATCTACCTTAATATTGTTGCTATTGGCTTTTTCCATGTTGATTTTAATCTCTTTGTCAATGTCTGTCACTGTGAATCCATTATTAGTAAGGATTTGTTTCACTCTATGTAGTTGTTGGTGGAGGAGGAGCCAATGGGAAGAAATTTTAAAGTCTCTTGTGACATAAGTACGTACCTCGCTCATTTTATATTTGGAAGGGCATTCACTCGATCCATTCAGACATCTTCCTGAGTTGCTTGGTTTTCTGTATACACTAGTGATTAATGCACCTTCTGAGCCATATACCCAAACATCTAGAAAGGGAATTATGTTATTAATACTCTTCTCTACGGTAAAAGTAAGGCATGAGTTTTCTTCCATTTTGTTTTTAAGGCATTCTAATTGTTCCTCTCCTTCAATAACTACGAAGATGTCGTCAATGTATCTAAGGGTACATATTGGGTTTCTGGCTTTCTAAAGTGCTGAGGACGTGGTTTTCAAGATGGCACATGTAGGCCTGAGAATATAGTACATTTCACATGCAAAACGGCGCTATCAAAAATCACATCACAAAAACACACAACACTATCATATCACGAG
>NC_134782.1:11602199-11614699 GCF_046742065.1 Oratosquilla oratoria
GACAAGCACTATTTTTTGGCCTCGGTAGTGTCTGTATACCTAACGTTGTTGCCGTTTCTTTATTTTGAATGTTGCAAAGGCGTTGCAGAAGACTTCTTCCATGATATGTCGTAAGGTATTATTCTTTCGCTTCTGCAATATGTATTACACAAGAATTACTGGGTATCAATCAGTATTACGAGAGTATTTCCAGAGTATTGTTACTAGATTTTCAATAAGAATTGTACTTAATTTCAAAGGTATTACAACGAGTTACTGTAATTCCAAACCAAGAATGATATATTGAAAATTAGAATATTACATTGATATGTATTGCGAAACATATTATTAAAAGAAGAGGAACACAGTTATGATTCATTATAAGTTAACCTTGAGTCTGAAGGAGTTTTTATTTCTATCTGAATAAAATAGCTTGACGAAAACCATATTGAAGTATACAAGTGTTCAGTGGAAAGGTCTATATTATAATCATAATATTGTTATTACTTGTTAAGCACCTTTCCTTCCTCCTCTTCTGGTGTCCAAAGTGTGTCTCCTTTACTTGCATATCTCCCAACCTTGTATCCTATTTTGTTTTCTTTTTGTAATTTACTTTCGTCTCTAATTTCTACATCTCCACGTACTACAACTTCTGTCTATCATTCTAAGCTCTGCAGTCCCAGAGACAACGATTTTGCTCCGAGTTGAGGCCAGATGACTTTATTCGTCTAAGTGGAGATTCGCAGATTGAAAGAATTACCTTTAGATCAATATCTTCCAGCTCGTAACAATATTTTCTCTCGAATATTCTTGAAGTTATGCCTCAGTATCCGCAAAGGTATACTGAAATGGGCTTGAGGGGCTTCCGGAAAGATGCTTTGATTATATGCATACATGCACACACATACACACACACACACGCACGCACACACACACACACACACACACACACACACACACACACACACACACACACACACACACACACACACACACACACACACTACACCACACACACATATATCATATACATGTATTATATTATAATATATATATAAATATATATCATATACATGTATATAATATATATATATATGTATATATATGTATATGTATATATTATGTTATATAATACATGTGAGTAAATAAAATATATATGTGTATATATATATGTAGATTATATATGTATAATATGTATCAATGTATATATATATAATATATATATAAATATAATGTATATAGTATGTATATATGTATATGTTATATATAATATAATAATATATATATATATATAATTCCCCGCCCTCTCCTATAATATTACGTATATATGGTTTGTGTATATATGTGTGTAGATTGTACCAAACAAAAGATCAAAGTTAGGATATCAGGGGCAGAAAAACTGACATCTACTGCTTTAAATTGCTCTGACTCCTTGTTTAAGTCTCTTATTCCACTGAGGGTCGGTGATATACTTCATGGGTTCTAGCCTTCCTTGGCTATCGGGAAGACGGCTGTTCGGGTCAAACGCGGCCTCTGAACTACTAAAAGGAGCTGAGGTACTTTAACGCTTCATTTCTTTTCTTCTTCTTCTTTCTTCACCTTTTTCCCACAGGTGCGAGAGTTAGTGTTGTTTTTTTATTTGCCTCTATCGCAGCTCTGTGTAATACTTTTGTGCTTACACACATGTATACGTATATATATGGGGATTAAAGTATGTTCGTATTGTCCCACTTGCTGGTACACCCATGATACATGTGCAAACCTAACTCATAATGTATCAGAACTACACAAAAATATACTTAATTTTACTTAGCATAACACAACATTATTTACAGAAATATTTTTTCTATCATAAGACAGTTATTTTATATACAACTATATCAAATACTCGACAAGGAGACACAGCATTACTTAGATGTGATATATTCTGATTCAAGTTCAGGTGTGTGTGTGTTCTGTGATGTGTGAATGTATGTATGTGCTATCATTTGAGGGTACTTAGATATGTATGCATTATTTACACAAACATCTAATCTATCCCCTTATATTTGAACGTCCAACCATCTGCGTGTGTGTGTGTGTGTGTGTGTGTGTGTGTGTGTGTGTGTGTGTGTGTGTGTGTGTGTGTGTGTGTGTCCGTGTTGTGAGTGGCCTGCGCGTGGCCCCCCCCCCACCCCCCCCCTGTGTGTGTGTGTGTGTGTGTGTGTGTGTGTGTGTGTGTGTGTGTGTGTGTGCGTGTGGTGCAGCCACACCGGAGGCCACGTCAAATCACTCCTATCAAGAATCGCTCCTGATTTCCATATTTGTTTTGCAGGCATCACCGATAAGACATCAACCGATCTCAGACTTCGACCACGACGCGGTTAGAATCGGATCGTTTAGTTTTGGTTTCCAAGCCAGCTGGGTATCTATATTTCAATCCTCTCTGATCCCAAAAGGGGCACCGTGCATCTGAATTGAATCGTCTAGCTGTAAGACGATTTCCTTGATCTGAGGAGATGAATAAAATTGATAAGATGTTTCTGAAAATTTTGTGTGCATTTTTCCATGGGAACGATAGAAAAATTTAGACCGTGGTAAAGGATTCGGTTATCCAGCCAAAAGAAGACAAGGAGGAGAAGTTTTTTTTTTGAATTATTTTAGAGGAAAGAGGCAAGAAAAGGAGGAAGAAAAGGAGGAAGAGGAGGAGGAGAACGGAGGAGGAAAAGAGAGGAAAGAGGAGGAGGAGGAGACCGGAAGGAGGACAAAGGAGGACGGATGATGATCCTCCCAAGACCTGCGCAGGAATAGCGACAGAAGACACGAGAGGCAGAAGAAAGAAGAGGTAGAGGAGAATGAAGAGGAGGAAGAGAAAGGGGAGGAGGAATAATAACGAGAGTAGGAAAAACATGAATTGAAGAAGATGGAGAGGAGGATGAGGAGAGGATGAGGACGAGACGGAGGAGGAAAAGGTGGAAGAGGAAGGAGATAAAGAGGAAAAAGAAAGAAAGAATAGGAAGAAGATGGGGGAGAAAGAGGAAGAGGTTGAGAAAGGGAGAAAAAGTAAGAGGAGAAAAAGAAAGAGGAGCATAAACAAGATGAATAGGAGAAACGGAAAGCGAAGTAGTGTATGAGATAAAATAAAGGAGGCTAAATGATAAAACAGAGAAAATAAAGAAGAGGAAGTTAAGATGAGGCTAAACGATAAAACAGAGGGAAGGGGGGGGGGGGGGGGTGGGAAAAGGAGAAAATAAAGAAGAGGAAAAATTTACGAAGAGGCTTCTCTCCCTACAATAGAAAAGAGAAAATAAAGGAAGAGGAAGTTGAGAAGAGGCCCCGTCTAAACGCCCCCTCCTCCTAAACAGAGAAAACTTCTCTAAAGAAGAATATAAGAAGAGGCTAAACGATAAAAAAGAGAAAATGAAAAAGAGGAAGTTTAAGAAGAGTTACTAAACGATAAAACAGAGAAAATAAAGAAGAGGAAGTTAAGAAGAGTCTAAAACGATTAAAACAGAGAAAATAAAGAAGAAGATTAAGAGGAGGCTAAATGATAAAAAAGAGAAAAAAAAGAAGAAGTTAAGAAGAGGCTAAACGATAAAACAGAGAAAACAAAGAAGAGGAAGTTAAGAAGAGGCTAAACGATAAAAAAGAGAAAACAAAGAAGAGGAAGTTAAGAAGGAGGCCTAATAAATGGTTAAAACAGAGAAAATAAAGAAGAGGAAGTTAAGATGAGGCTAAACGATAAAACAGAGAAATTAAAGAAGAGGAAGTTAAGAAGAGGCTTAACGATAAAAAAAGAGAAAATAAAGAAGAGAAAGTTAAGAAGAGGTCTAATACGATAAAACAGATAGAAAATAAAGAAGAAGTTTAAGAAGAGGCTAAACGATAAAAAAGAGAAAATAAAGAAGAGGAAGTTAAGAAGAGGCTAAACGATAAAAAAGAGAAAACAAAGAAGAGGAAGTTAAGAAGATGTGGAATTAAAGAAAATGTATAGTCAGTGGTTCTGGTACAATAGAAGTTAAAAGTAATCAATATTTATTCATTTTATCATTTTTAGAGTGAAAATTCTTTCCCAATCATAAGAGAATACTGAGCGACTTTTCCTTTTCCTTCTGCACCTCCTCGCTCTCATTGTCATAGATTTTCAATTTATCTTTTTTTGCTCTTTTTTTTCTTGCTCCTCTCCCGTCTCCTTCCCCTCTTTCTCCTCTTCGTCCGATTCCTCTTCTTCGCCTCGTGTTTCTCTGAGCTTCTTTACTTCTTTCTTCTACTCTTCCTTTCTTCTCCCTCTCCTACTCTACCTCCTTCCCTTCCTCCTTCTCTTCCTCCTCCTCCTTTTTTACTTTAATTTCTCTACCTCGCCTTGTGTTTCTCTGATTTTCTTTACTTCTTTCTCCTCCTCCTCCTCCTCCTCGTCTTCCTCCTCCTCGTCTTCCTCCTTCTTTTTCTCTTCCTCTTCCTTCAATTCCTCTACCTCGCCTTGTGTTTCTCTGATTTTCTTTACTTCTTTCTCCTTCTCCTCCTCCGCTTCCTCTTCCTCCTTTTCTTTCTTTAGTTCCTCTACCTCGCTTTGTTTCTCTGTGCTTTTTTACATCTTTCTCCTCCTTTTCCTTTCTCCCCCTCCTCCTCCTCCTCCTCCTCTTCCTCCTCTTCCTCCTTTTCTTCCTTCTCATCTTCCTCCTCCTTCTCTTCCTTCAATTCCTCTACCTCGCCTTTTGTTTTTCTGTGCTTCTTTACCCCTTTATCCTCCCTTTCTTTCTCCCTCTCCTTCTCCCCCACCTCCTCCTCCTCCTCCTCCTCCTCCTCCTCCTACAGGAGGGGACGGAAGAGGGGAGGTGGGAGGGAAAGGCCCTCGGGGTGATAGACAAGGGGAAAGGTGACGAAAAAGTCATAAGAACGATAATTGGCCGAATATGAATAAGTAAATGGTCCTTGCGGCTTGTGGTGAGAACCATGTCTATTCATAGTGTGTGGGCGGAGGCTGAGGAAAGGGGGGAGCTGCGTGTGGCTGCCCAGGGGGGCTGTGTGTGGCTGCAGGTTGGGCATGTGGTCAAGATCGTTAAGAGTTATTATGTAGTCCGAATATAAAGGTTGGGGAGTCGACTGATATACGATTTTGCGATCGAAAAGAAAATGTTGACGTTGTGATCGAATTTGATGAGGTTATCCTTAGGCCCGGGGGTGTGGCAGTCACCGGTGACCTAAGATAATCAAACTAGACTTCGCCATGCATCTAGAAACCGTAATTTGTTACACAATTTTATTTTGCCTGTCGGCAGGCGATTTCAATCAGCTCCTGGCTCTTGTATTTACATACAAGACTATCGACCTGAATGTGGCAGAAGATGGTAGACCTTCAGAGAGCAACAGCTGAAGAGACGGGCGTGGTCGGGTCTCGACAGGTGGGCGTAGGGGGGTGGCGCAGTCCCTGTGTATCAGGTGGGCGGCAGAGCAAAGGACGGACCCAATCGCTTGACCTTCGAAAAGGAAACATTTGTTAGGTTAAGCGTGGGCGGGGAATGACGGAAGGGGTAAGGGGGAAGAGGCAGTGAGGGGGGAGGGCGTGTAAGGGGGATAGGGAAGGTAGGGAGGGAATCAACCCTAAATAATTGATGACTAAACCATCAACATCAATCTGTCACGAGTTGAAGTCAGTCCTCCTTTGATAGAACCTATTGCGCTCGCTGATATTGTTGATGTCGGGGTTGCGTCATTCTTGAGTTTACTGTAATTGTGGGTTGAATGAGTTATGTGTTATTGATACATTTCTTATGTACGTGCACACATGATAAATTCATAGTCGGACTGCACACGCATGCACAAAGATACAGACACACAGACTCATACATACACAGGCACACAGAGACACAGGCACACAGAGACACAGACACACAGACACACAGATAAATAGACACACGCGCACAGACAACAGAAGAAAACAACAGACACTCCAGACAGACACGTATCACACACATAGACACACAGGCACACAGACACACTTACACACACACACCACGCACGCACACACACACACACGACTGGACAGCGCAGTGGTACCGTTCGTAACCGTGGCTACTGCGGCCCGAGCTCGAATTCTGCCCAGGACTGAAATAATTTCAGTATCACTGCCCTGCGAATCGTTACTCCAACTCTTGTGGGTGGGGAGTTGGGTGTGTGTGTGCGTGCAAGGTAACAGCATTACCCAAAGATCGATCGTATATGAGCTCTCATCCGGGAGGGAATTATACAATATATATATATATATATATATATATATATATATATATATATATATATATATATATATATATATATATATATATATATATATATGTAATATATAATATATGATATGTAATATATAATATATAATATGTAATTATATAATATATAATGTATAATAATATATGATATATAATATATGATATATAATATATAATATATAATACATAATCCATAATCCATAATACATAATACATAATCCATAATACATAATACATAATACATAGTATAGAATATAGTACATAGTGACATAGTATATAATATGTAATATATAGTATATGATATATAATGAATAGTATATGATATATAATGAATAGTATATATATAATATATAATATATAGTATATAATATATAATATATAATATATAGTATATAGTATATAATATATAATATATAATATATATATAATACCGGTGTATGATGTACATTATATAATATGTATAATATAGTATATGATATATGATATGTAATATATAATATATAATATATGATATAATGCATGGTACATAGTACATAAATACATAGTACATAGTACATAAAACACAGTAGATAATACATATTACATAATATATAGTATATAATATGTATTGTAGGATATATAGTATATATGGTATATAGTATATGATATATATTGTAGGATATATAGTATATAATACAGGTGTATGATATACATTATATAATATATGTATAGTATGATATATAATATATGATATTTAATATGGAATATGTAATACATAATATATAATATATGATATATAATATATAATATATAGTATATAATAATATTATGTGATATATAGTATATAATATATATTATATAATATAACATATAATATATAATATATAATATATAGTATATAATATATATCATATAATATATAGTATATAACTCTATATATAACATAATATATACTATATGATATATAATATAATATAATATATAATATATGATATATGATAATATGATAATATATATGATAATATACAATATATAATATATATTATATAACATAATATATACTATATAATATATAATATAATATAATATATAATATATGATATATAATAATATATAATATATGATAATATATAATATACAATATACAATAATATACCAATAATATACAATATACAATACATAATACATAATATATAATATATAATAATAATATATAATATATGATATATAATATATAATATATAATATATACTGTATATAATATATAGTATATAATATATAACATAATATATAATACATAATATATGATATATAATCTATAATATATAATACATAATATATTATATATAATATATAATATAATGTTGGTGCATTGTGACAAGTTGATGAAGGTGGAAAAAGAAGTCACGGGTCTAGTTCCGAGTTACTGAGTTTATTCCTGACCGGTTTCGCTCTATGCTTAGCATAGAGCGAAACCGGTCAAAAATAAACTCAGTAACTCGGAACTAGACCCGTGACTTCTTTTTCCACCTTCATATAATATAATATAATATATGATATATAATACATAGTATATAATATATAATATATAATATATATTATATGATATATAATGTATGATATATAATATATAATATATAATGTATAATGTATAATGTATAATGTATAATGTATAATATATGATATGTAAATACATAATACATTAGTACATAATATATAATATGTAATATGTAATGTGTACTGTGTAATGTGTAATGTGTAGTGTGTAATGTGTAATGTATAATGTATAATGTATAATGTATAATGTATAATGTATAATATATGATATATGATATGTAATATGTAATATGTAATATGTAATATATAATATATTATATATAATATTTAATATATAGTATATAATATATAATATATGATATATGATATATGATATATAATATATAATATTTAATATATATATATAAATATATATAAATATATATATATATATATATATATATATAACATATGTAATATTTGTAATATTTGTAATATGTATGTAATATATATATAATATATGTAATACATATCATATATGTAATATGTAATATATGATATATAAATACACATACATGCTACAATACATGAGTTTAAGTTTAATCTTATTAATTGGATCATAGATTTATGTTGCTCAAGTTGAAACCACACAAGTTATAATATTATGATTATACGAGCGTTATTTCTTTCTCGTTTGCTACAACTAGATGAATACATTAATGCGTATTTTTCTATATCCTGTCTCACTTTTTAATCACATTTAACCTCCTACCTATCTTAATTTCGCCATTTTTGTAAAAAATATTTGTAGCTCTTTGTTATTCCTCGTATTTCCTTTAATGTTGAAATTTTATTATTTTTTCTCTGCAGTACATTTTTTTTTACTTATATTTAAAGTGCTTAAACATTTTCCTTGCCTATACCTGCTTCTAGATAGTTTTTGATTTAGATTTTTTATTTCCTTTAGATTTCCCTGTAATGTGTGATGAGTATGGTATCCGTGACGTTTTCTACACCGGTCACCCACACCTCTTCCTCGTTTTCCTCTACCTTCTCCTCCTCCTGCTTCTTCACATCTTCTTCCTTCTCTCCTTTTCATTCTCCTCATTCCCTTCTCCTCCTCCTTTTACCCCTTCTCTTTCTTCTCCTCTCCTCCTCCTTCCCTTTCTTCTTCTTTTTCTACTTCTTGCTATTCCCTTCATACTCTTTTCCTCCACTTTCTCCTCGTTTTCCTCCTCCTCCTCATCCTTTCTTCTCCTCTTCTTTTTCCTCTTCCTCCTGCTCTTCCTCATTTGCGTCATCTTTTATCTCGCCATCCTTCTTTTCCTCTTCCTCCTCTTCTTCCTTGTCCTCCCCATTCTCCTCTTCCTCCTCCACTTCATCTAGTCCATCGTCTTCCTCTCGTTCCTCCTCTTCTTCCTCTTTTGACATAAATCCGCATCTGCCTTCATATCTCTCCTTTCTTCCACAATATACCTACAGAGAGTTCACCTTTTCTAGATGGAATGGATAGGCTAGCGTCAACCAAAGCAATACAAAAGTGGTTCACACACCGATCTGCATACAAAACCCACCAATTCCCACATCAGAAGATACCTCGTCTTCTTTATTCCTCACCCTCTCCCTATTAACCCCACTCACCCTACTCACCCTACCCCCCTAGAACCTCACCCTTCTCCTTTCCCTAAACACCCCATGCTCCCTCGCGGGCCCACCCATTGCACAGATGTCCCAAAACTCAATCCCAATTTTTGCAATTTTTTCTTCTTCTTCTTGTTCCTCTTTTCCAATGTGACACACACCCTAAAGGGATCTCTCCCGAAAGCACACACAGTTTCTCGTGATGACAGGTCTCGAAGGTCGCGAATACAATTTGGATTCGATGATCATGACAATCACAGACCACCGGATGATAGGAGGGAGGGGGTGCCGGGTGTGTGGGGGGGGGGACCCTCATTCTCCCCTTCCAACTTCCTCCCCCCCCACCCCGCAACCTTCTAAGATGAGCAATTTTATATTCATTGGAAACTTCGAAAAATAAAGACTTCAGTCTTCTTAAACTGTTGCTCCATCATTAACGGGAACTATGTTTATAAACAGACACATGCATAAGATCAAACGCCAACTTACACATATATAGGCACAAATGCATACATACACATACATATATGCATACATACATATATACATACCTAAATACCTACCTACCTACGCACACACATACGTACATACATACGTACATACATAAATACATACATACATACATACATACATACATACATACATCCATACATACATACATGCATACGCAAGTGCGTACATGTGTATATGCACATATGAGCACACAAAAACATATCAGAACCATACACAAATGAATACACACACACACACACACACACACACACACACACACACACACACACACACACACACACACACACACACACACACACACACACACACACACACACACACACAAACCTTGTGGCGTTGTGGTTAGAGTTCTCGTCTGCCACTACGGCGGTCCGGGTTCGACTCCCGCCCAGGACTGAAATGAATCCAGTATCTCTTCGCTGCGGGGTGTTACTCCAACTCTCGTGGGCGGGGAGTTAGGTGTGTGTGCGTGTAAGGTCACAGTATTACCCATAGATCGGTCATACGAGCTTTGAGCTCTCATCCGGGAGATTAATAACTGTCGATCACGAGTCTAACACGTGATCCAAGACAATGGTGAATCACACACACACACACTCGCACACAAACACACACACACACACACACACACACACACACACACACACACACACACACACACACACACACACATAACCATAATCTCAGACTATTTTTTTTATTCGAATATTAAGTAGATTTGAATTAGTATTAGCGCGATTACGAATATATTCGGTTTTGTGATTTTTATTTAATCGTGAAGCATATGCATAAACCATCGCGGCTGAGGACACAGGTGTGTTTGCTGTGGCATGAACCAAATGGTCTCCCACTATCTATTCTATTCTTTCTCAAGAATATTATTTTCTTTTCAACACTTCATTGCCCTTGAATTATTCTTGCCGGATTCTCTTCAATTACTTGCTTACATTAATTCTTTACAATAGCCTTCTCCTCCTCCTCCTTTCTCCTTCACCTCCTCATCCTCCTCACGTCCTGCTCCTCCTTCTCTTCCGCTTTTTTTTTCTTCAAATTTTCAACATTTTATTCCCCTTGAATTATATATATAGGATCCTCGTCCAATACTTGTGTAATTAAATTTTTTACTAGCAAGTTCTCCTCCCCCTCCTCCTCCTCCTCCTCCTCTACCTCCTTCTTCTCCTCCCCTTCCTCTACCTCCTCCTCCTCCCCTCCTTCTCCTACTCCTCCCTCCTACGCCCCTCCTCCTCCTCCCTTCTTCCTTTCCTCCTCTTCATGTTCCTCCTCCTCCTCCTCCTCCTCCTCCTCCTTCAACTCCTCTTCCTCCTCCTCCTCGCCTCCTTCTTCTACTCCTCCTCCCTCCTACGCCCCTCCTCCTCCTCCCTTCTTCCTTTCCTCCTCCTCCTTCTCCTCTTCATGTTCCTCCTCCTCCTCTTCCTCCTCCTCCTCCTTCACCTCCTCTTCCTCCTCCTCGCGACTGTTCTTCGTCGTCCCCCGTCTTGGGTGTGTCCCTGGGACCCCAAAGGCTACTATGACTTACATATGAGGAATCCACAGTTTGACCTTTAACGTCAAGAGGGAGCTGGGGGCTGGTGTGGGGGGCTGGAACGACGATTCGGGGCTACCAGGGGGGTTCATGGAGACATGGGGGGCTTAATGTTGTTGTCTGAAAACTCAGAAGTGATTTTTTTCCCTAAGTATGTGTCTGTGTTTTTTTTTATAATTTTTGTTTTCTTTGGTCTATTAATGTGGATTTTCATTACTTTCTTTGTATATGAATATCAGATATACGTGAAGATCTGGAGTCTGGGATGCATATCGGGAAAGAGTGTAAACACCAGACTTAGTTCAAAGGGTTCATGATGTCCGACGTTTCGATTCCAGTCCAGGAATAGTCTTCAGTGGTGTGATGGATACAAACATTGAACTCAAGTACATGTGGTTCGGGTTATAACTGGGAGAGGACCTTTGAAAACATTCATTCTTGTTACCATTCATCAAGACATTGTCATACATGAATATCAAAGTAGCATTATGGTATATAACCTTTTCCTTGTCCAGAAGGGGATCCCTTGTCTAAATGAAATCACCTGTAGACAACCAAAAATTTTTCTACAAGTTATGAGTCAATGAATAGATTAATAAATATTTTTATGTTATTTTACTCTGCACGGGGTTTCCCTTGACTGAAAAAGCACCTGGCGACAGACAGATTAAAATTGTAAGCTATAAACTACAGTGGAATGGTTGATATTGTCATAAATTGTAGTATTATTTTATTAAGGACATCCATACGAACATGATCTATGAGAACTATTCATACATAACTTTTATTCAGTATATTTTAATAGACAGTTTTGTCCTTATCAATTGATTTATTTTGTAAATTGAATTTTAATCATACAATAACTAGGCAAGATATATTTGCACAGCTGTAGCACTTCATGGGTCAGGTTTGGGTGTCCACAGTTACACCTCTAGCCGTATAAGATCGTCTGACGTTGAAACCACATTCACGTTTTAATGGATTTGTATAACACCTATGACATAATACTAAGCTGTGAGGAGTAGTGTGGGCGACGATTTTTGTTGATTATATATACGATTTTGCTC
>NC_134782.1:11622199-11624699 GCF_046742065.1 Oratosquilla oratoria
CACAACCAAAACCACAACCACAACCACAACAACAATAACAGCAACAATAACAGCAACAACAACAGAAACAGCAACAACAACAACAACAACTGCAATAACAACAATAATAACAATAACAATATCAATAACGACAGCAGCAGCAGCAGCAGCAACAGCAACAGCAACAGCAACAGCAACAGCAACAGCAACAACAACAACAACAACAATAACAACAACCCTCCACGTAACATGCAGCAGAGGATAATTGCAGACTTGATTATTTCGAGACTCGTGTCTCCTTTGGCGGCGGTGGTGGCGTAATCGGAAGCATGCTGGTCTCCTGGCGTAGGCTCCTCATGCCCCCCCCCCCTTACCGACGTTGTTCTTAGGTGGAGAGGGAATCCGCCGTTCTTATTGTCTATAGTCGAAGTCGCCAGTTGCTAACTAGAAGCTGCACTGCCCCATATAATCCTCAAACCAATTCATGAAAAGCACTATGTGAAAATGAATTTGTTATCGGTACATACAAAGCTCACTCGAGCTTTTACAAGCACTTGGTGAAGCTGGAACAAGCTGTACCAATCAAAACTTCGTCCTCATATAATGCTGTTCCTGAATTTCTTGCCGGCAATTGTCTTTCTCCTTCACTCCTTAAACCTCCGATAAAGGAGAGTCAAATTCATCTCCTTTCGAGGGCCAATTATGCACCTGATTATGCTTTCAAAGGCCATTAAAAAATTTGGTAAGTAACTACTGCCAAGAGTGAAATTCACTTCTTATTTTTCTGGCAATTATAATATGAAATAGTATCACTGTCATATAAATAAAAGAGTTTTTATTATGTCTCGTCTTTCCAGTTCAGTATCTTCAAAAATTGGAACAATCAACCCAAGTTAAAAAAAAAGAAAAAAATTCTTGTCATCTCACGGGCTATTTATGACCCTCTGCGGACCACGAGTTTGACTCTCTTGCACTAATACTTCCTTCTCACTTGTCCAAAGAAACGCTTAACCCATTGATAATTATCGCAGGTTTTCTTAGCGTAGTAAAATCATATGACAGTAGCCAGAATAAAACATATGTTGACCATAGCAAACAAAAGTCTTGATACTAACCGTTAACGCTAAAACAATCACAGTTTTTAATTCTCTCAATATAAGAAATTCTATGATGTAAAATTCTCTACCAACCATTTACGTATACACGTGTGTATACATGTATAATGTAAGTATACGTGGTTAGACACATGTATATAATATATATATATATATATATATATATATATATATATATATATATATATAGTGTGTGTATGTGTGTGTAATATGTACATGAACAGTCAGGAGCAAAAGTTTTGACCCTCTTAGAGTTTTTCATAATATAGAATTGAAACTCCTTGTCTGACAATTGTATTTTATTCATTAAAATTTTTTGCATAACTTTAAGTTATATATTACAAAGTCAAATACATCACGTACTCGACAAAAAATCTTATTGACGCTGTGATAATAATAGCGTTGGTCAAAACTTTTGCTCGTGACTGTCCATGTTCAAGATTTAATTAAAGTTACATGTACGAGTAGGCTTAAATTTTTTCTTTCAGTTTTCTATGTACAACTGTCGAAGAATTTTTTACACTTTATTTTTCAGTCATGGAGTAGGGGAAGGGGGCACCACATATATCCATTCATCCATCCCCATCATCCATCCTATTCACTCCATTCAACCTATTCACGTGACAGACGACCACTGTTACCAGATTGAAAATAATATGCCGAAATATTGTAGGTCCATAACCTCTACAGTGACATCATCGGCTTAAGCACATGGCCCCCGACAACAACGTCATGATCCCTCCCATCCATCGTGACGTCATTATTGTCGTCTCTACATTTCTCGCACGCGCTCAGACGTGTGCCGTCTAGAGTGTACGTGGGCTCTTGATTGTATGAAGAAGAAGAAAAAAATAGAGGTAAAGGTATTAAAAAAGGAGAATAAGAAGAGGGACAATGTATTATCATTTGAGAAAAGAGTGTTCGGGTATTTTTCTGAGGAAAGGTGAAATGAAATATATGTTAGGATAAAAGATAGAGCTATGTATAAAACTGTATGACCATATGTATATGAATGTATATGCATATGTATGTATATGTGTATATGTATATGTATATGTGTATGTATATGTATATGTATATGTATATGTATATGTATATGTATACGTATTTGTATATATGTATATGTATATGTATATGTATAAGTCTATGTATATACATATGTATATGTATATGTATATGTATAAGTCTATGTATATACATATGTGTATGTATATGCATTTGTGTGTATTTTGTGTATTTGTATGTCCAAGTATATATATGGACATGTCTATGTACGTGTTTGTGTACGAGTGTGTGAATGTGTATGTGTACGTACACGTATGTGTGTATATCTAGTGGCCGTCACCTATGTGCTTGGACTGCTGGTGCAGGTAACAGTCACTGCTGGGAACCGGAGAGAAGTGCGG
>NC_134782.1:11632199-11637199 GCF_046742065.1 Oratosquilla oratoria
CTCAGGTTTCCTTGGGAACTCATCCAGGGATGACGTATGCTAAGAATTTTCTTTCGCATATGAGTATATGTCCATTACACATGTGGACATATAACCGATGCATGTGTGAGAAAGTGTCCGCCACATGGGACTCCTTGGGAACTCACCCAGGGAATACACATGCTAAGAAGTCTCCGTCACACACGAGTAAATATCCACTACGCACGTGGGGATGTGATAGATGTATGCGTGAGAAAATGTCCGCCACGCTTGCGAAGAACCTTCAATGACCTCTGGCAAAGTGAAGAAATTACCATGTGATGTGCCCTTCCGACCCTGCTGTGCCCTATCTCCACCGCTCTCTTATGTAAATAGGGCCATTAAAGGTCTGGTAGTAATAAGGAAAAGGAAGAGTTATGAATCTAGTTCTGAGGGTGATTAACATTAATATTCTCCTTTTTTAATTCCCTTCGTGATGCACTTTTGTTGTAAATCTCACCCAAGTAGATATTTAGTCCTGATTTTTTTTTCTCATTAACAGAATTATACTTAATATTTGTCGACCATTAACCTTTACAACCCGATAAGGTTTTAGATAGGTTTTTGGTTTACCTGTCTGCATGTGATTTTATTCAGGTGGGAGGTATTTCTTCAGAGTCTACCAGGAGATCTCAAACTAGGGTGCACGCCACCCAGGGAGGCGTGAGAAAGATACAAGGGGGACCTGAAGGTGTCTGCTCAAAAATGAATGTTTAATAAGAACAACCAAATAATTCCAAGAACAAGTATCTGCCGTTACATAGGTGCAAAGTACAGTTCTATCAGTCACCCCAACCCGTTTTCTATTAAGACAAAAAAGATACGGTTTCATATAAATACAAAAAAAGGTTGAGGGAACGTGCGGTTGTGCTGAAGGTAAAAGAAGTCATATGAGATAGGTTGGGAACCAGTGGTCTAGGATCATCAACCGTTAAACAGAATGGTTGCCAGTGCCTAGGAAACACTAGCTTGTTTAGGTTAGCTTGGTGAATATTCTTTTTGTAAAAAAAAAAAAAAAAAAAAAAAAAAAAAAAAAAAAAAAAAAAAAAAAAAAAAAAAAAAAAAAAAAAAAAAAAAAAAAAAAAAAATAGTAGAATTTTGCAATGAACTCATTAATGTCACTGTAACAAATAAAATAGCCTGGAGGCTGCCGTAATAAAAGCAAAAATGACATCCGGTACTTATTTGTGGCCAGGAGGGATACCCGGAATGGAATAGACAGCTAGGCGGCAGTCAGAATAAGAACCAAAGGTGAAGCAACATCCACCGCCCCCCCCAAACTGGAGGTGTATTTGATCAACAGTAATCTATGATTTTATCCTGGGGGACAATATCTTGCCAAATAGACGAGACTTGGAAATGGTAAAGGATATATATATATATATATATACATATATATATATATATATATATATATATATATATGTGTGTGTATATATATGTATATACATATACATATATATGTATATATGTGTATATATATATGTATATACATATACATATATATGTATATATGTGTATATATATGTATATACATATACATATATATGTATATATATAATACATATATAAGTGTATATATATATATATATATATACATGTGTGTGTATATATGTGTGTATATATATATGTATATACATATACATATATATATGTATATACATATATATATATATATATTTATACATATATATTTGTATATATTTCGTACCGTTTTGCCAGTCTTTAGAAGTAAATATAGTCTCATACACAAAATAGTAAAAAAAATTATAATAATGTTTGTTTCACACGAATGAATTATTTGTGCAACTTTCAGTGTGTGAAAGCACAAAAACACCTTGAGAAGGAATTTTGGAGGTGGACGACCATCAATGGGCATTGCAAATCCACTTCACATCTTGTTCCACTAAAACCATGTTACCTGTCACTCCAACGATGTCCTTTGTCTCCTTCCACCCTGAAGAACAGCTCGGTCAGAAGCTCCACCACTCACTTTCCTTCTCCTCAACCTCCTCACATATAAAAAAGTTATATATTTCTAACATTCTCATTCAACCACAAATTCTCCATACCACTACAAGGACCATCACCCACCTTCCTTCTCCCCGACCTCCTCATATATACTCGTGTATATATATATATATGTATGTATATATATATATATATATATATATATATACATATATTTATGTATGTATATATTTATGTATATATATATTTATGTATATATATATTTATGTATATATATATATATATATATATTTGTATATATATATTTATGTATATATATATATATTTATATATATATATATATATATATATATATATATATATATATATATATATTTATGTATATATATATATTTATGTATATATATATATTTATGTATATATATATATATTTATGTATATATATATACACACACATATATATATAAATATGTATATATATACATATATATATATATATATATATATATTATATGTATATATATCTGACAGTCTAATTCCATCAAAGTTTCTTCGTGCCATCAGAAGCACCCTTATCCACCTTCGTTCTTCCCCCCCCCCAAAAAAAAAAAGAATATATATATATCTATATATATATATATATATATATATATATATGTTATATGTATGTATGTATATATATTTATATATATTTCTCATATTCTAATTCCATCACAAATTCTTCATGCCACCAGAAGCACCATCACCCAGCTTCCTTCTCCCCAACCTCCTCATATACTCGTACATACATACATACATACATACATACATACATACATATATATATATATATATATATATATATGTAAATATATGTGTGTGTGTGTATGTATGTATGTATGTATGCTTTTCTCACTTTCTAGTTACATCACAAATTCTCCATGCCACTGAAAGCACCCTCACCCACCTTCCTTCTGCCCAACCTCGTGACATACATAGAATATATATGTATATTTTTGACATTCTAATTCCATCACAAATTCTTCACGCAAGACGGACCCCAACACGACCCGGGCAGACTCTTTCCATAAACATAAGCGTCCTTTCCCAGTGAACCCTTTTGACCCGATAGGAACCTTTTACGTTGTCCTGGGCCTTCCCTCCCTGCATCTCGAGCTCGATCAGCCACCTTCGAACTCGGAGACCCTCCTAAGAGGCTCAAAGCCCACATTTTCATTAGTCTCAGCACCTCGATCTGTCTAAGTCCCCGCATCGGGAATTTCATCTTGCTGGTAATATCCGTATTAAGGAGATGTGTTTGTAAATATGGAGGGTTTTGAGCTGTTGTTCGTGCGTACGTGTGTGTGTGTGTTTGTGGTTTTAATTTGTTTGTTTTTCTCTCCCTCTCTCTCTGCCACTCTCTCTCTCTCTCTCTCTCTCTCTCTCTCTCTCTCTCTCTCTCTCTCTCTCTCTCTCTCTCTCTGTGTGTGTGTGTGTGTTTACAGATATGGAAAAGGGCAAACGGAAAGAAGAGAAGGGATGATGGGAACATTAGCGACAAAGATAGTTACGAGTTCTTCTTTCTTTGATCTTTGGTTTCTTCTTGGGTTCCTCCAACAGATCATTTGCTTTCCAATTTTAGATTCTTTTTACAAATTCTTGTTTAGCTTTGCACAACTCCTCAGTTGAATGTACATACACAGAACATACATACATAGGTATATATATATATATATGTATCGTCACATATTGCCTAGATAAATCAACCTCTTTACCCTGTGTCAAACTTTATAGTGATTACTCTGTATAACTGCATTTTATTCATCTAAGACGGGGGATAGCCTAAATAAAAAAAATATATCGATCATTCATGGCAAAAGAAACAATATAGATTTCACATATCTAGAGTTTGCAAAAGCTTTTGATACCGTCCCCCACGAAAGACTACTTACTAAGTTAGCTTCACATAGAGTAAGTGGTGGTCTATTAAGTTGGGCTAGAAATTGGTTGAATGATCGCAAACAGAAAGTTGTCTTAAATGGCAAAACTTCTGGACAGAAAAATGTTACGAGTGGAGTTCCTCAGGGTTCCGTTCTTGGGCCACTTCTATTCGTATTATATATAATTGATATAGACCACGGACTAAAATCTATTGTCTCCAAATTTGCTGATGATACAAAGCTGTGCAGAATGGCAAATGATCACTTAAATCAATTAGATATTCAAGAAGATTTAGATAAATTATAGCAATGGTCTGAAAAGTAGCTAATGAAATTTAAGGCAAGTAAATGCAAGGTTATGCACACAGGTAAAAAATAACAGTAAGTACGATTAAAAGTTATTTGGAAATTCATTAACAATTGTGAAAAGGATCTCGGTGTAATCATCATTAACGATCTCAAATTATCTAAACAGTATATTTCAACCTCTGAGAAAGCAAATAAGATTCTAGGATTGATTGCGCGATCTTTTGACTTCAAAACTCTATCTCTCATTAACAAGCTATATAAATCGCTAGTTTGTCCACATTTGGCATATGATGTTTCCTATGGTCACAGAATCTCATTAAAGACATTGACAGATTGGAAAAAGTACAATGGCGAACCACTAAACTGATTCCAAATATCAAAAATAAATTATACGAAAATCGACTAAAACATATGAATCACTTTTCCTTAAAAAAGCGTAGAATCGAAGATGACTTGATACAGGTCTTTAAGAGTCCAAAGGGGATTGACAACATGAAAAGTGACAACATTTTTACACTGAATGAGAATCCGACAAGAAATAATGGTCTCAAACTGTCAGGAAATAAATTTAATTTGGAAGTGGGTAAAAACAACTTCGCCAACCATGTGGTTAATGAATGGAATAAACTTCCTGCACAGGTATTGCAATGTAGTTCAGTTCGAAGCTTTAATATTCGTTTAGATAAATATCTAAGCAAGATGCAGTAATGGCAGCCATTTATTTTATATTATTCGTTTGTTTGTTATTATTTGTCTGTTTATTTATTATTTGCTTGGTTTTCA
>NC_134782.1:11642199-11652199 GCF_046742065.1 Oratosquilla oratoria
ACGATGACATCACATCACCAGTATCACCACCACCACCACCAATGTAATGAATCTCTCCGCCATCCGTTTACATACTTTTACATACGCCTTGCCTCTTCGTAAATGTTTTTCACGCGCGCGCGCGCTCACACACACACACACACACACACACACACACACACACACACACACACACACACACACACACACACACACACACACACACACACACACACACACACACACACACACACACCTCGTGGCGCTGTGGTTAGAGTTCTCGCCTGCCACTACGGCGACCCGGGTTCCACTCCCGCCCAGGGCTGAAATGAATTCAGTATCGCTTCGCTGCGGAGTGTTACTCCAACTCTCATGGGCGGGGAGTTGGGTATGTGTGTGCATGTAAGGTCAAGTATTACACATAGGTTGGTAATACGAACTCTGAGCTCTCATCCGGGAGGTTAATAACTGTCCATCACGAGTCCAACACGTGATCCAAGACCGTGGTGAATCACACACACACACACACACACACACACACACACACACACACACACACACACACACACACACACACACACACACACACACACACACACACACAAACACTCACTTGCAGCACTACCACAATTAGGTTACCCTCGTTGTCCGATGGCATTATTCACCAAAGTATAAAACACTTCCTCACTTAGATAATTACAATTGCATGACAATCAGGAAGAAGTATAAGAAAAAGACTATTTAGACCCCGAACAAGTTTGTATCTTATTCCCTGCTGTTCTTGGGAACGATACTAAAAGGCAATATATTGATGATAATGCCCGCTAAGGACTAATTTTGAAGGGTTGACCACAGCTGGTTAGGTCTTAAGAGCACAAGTAAATGACTACACTCATAATAAACATTTCATGATACGCGTGACGTAAGTCTGTGAGGAACTGGTGGGTCCAGTTAGCCATGAAGTCTCATGAGTATGTGGAAAAGTACGAGTATATGAAGGTGCATATATGTACGTGCGTTTGTGTGTCTATTTGTGTGTGTGTGTGCGTATGTGTTTATATGTGTGTGTTTGTGTATGTGTGCGTGTGTGTATGTATGTGCTTGTAAATATATGTATATTTATATATATATATATATATATATAAAATGTGTGTGTGTGTGTATGTGTACGTATGTGTACGTATGTCTGAGTATTTAGCATGTACACTTATCGACCTAAACACGAGCACATTCACGCACACACGAACGTATATGTGCACATTCATACATATACTCGTACATAAGCATATATTTGTGCACAAACACAGGCTAAGTGCTAATCCAGTTGTGTACATGTTCTTAGATAAGAACAGGAAGAAAGAGAGAAGAAGAAAGAGGTAGAAGGAGGATACAGGTATAAAGGGAGAGATTAAGAAAGAGAGGAGTGATTGGAAATAGGGGGAAGGAGAAAGGGAGAGGGAGGAAGGAAGGGGGAAGGAAGAGAGAAGAGGGAGAAAGAAAGAGGGAGAGGGAGGAAGGAAGAGGGAGATAGAAGAAGGAAGAGAGAGAGGGACGGAAGGAAGAGGGTGAAGGAGGAGGATGTATTCAAGCGTACGAAAAGAAAAATATTTGGGACAAAGTAAAAAAAAAAAAAAAAGTAAGATAAAATAAAAAAGAGGGTGGGGATGACTCGCAAACAAGGACACACTGCATACAGCCATCACACACGTACAGGAGCGCAACCTCGGTCGAGCATGACCTCGTAAACGGTGATTATAGGTGTTGAGTTGAAACAAGGTGCGGAGTCAGAGGTAATGGCAGGTCTGTGTACTCTCATTAGCTTCTACTGCTCCTTAGCCGTGGGTGGGTGGAGGGGTGGGGAGCAGGGGAGGGTGGAAGGGGGAGGGTAGAGAGTGGAAGGTGGCAATTGTGGAGGAGGGAAAGTGAAGGAGGAGACGGAAAGATTGTGGAGAGTGGAGGAGGCAGAGATGGAGGGTAAGGAGTAAAGATGGAGGAGAGAGTATGAAGGGAGAGAAGGATGTAGGAGGGAAGGTAAAGGAGGAGAGGGAGGGATTGTCCAGAGTGGAGGATGAGGAGATAAGGGATGGAAGAAGAGTAGACAAGGAAGGAAAGTGAGATTGAGATGGAAGGGCGAAGGGGTCGGAGAAGGAGAGAATGCAAAGGGAGAGAAGTGGAGGATGAGAGTGGAGAAGGGAGTTGGTCTAGGAGTGCAAAGTAAGGGGGAGTTGGGATCGAGGGTGAGGAGTAAAAATGGAGGATAAGGGGAATGGAGTGTGTTGGAGGGGAGAGGTGGAGGGTAGAGAGTGGAGGGTGAAGGGATGGAGGATCAAGAGTAAAGGAGTGGAAGGAGGAGGATGAAGAGGAGATAGTGTTTATGGTAGAGATTGATAGTGGTAAAGGAAGTGTAGGACGGAGATGGAAAGGGGGAAAGAAGTGGATGGAGGGTGGAAGTGAGTGGAATGTGGATATGGAAATTTTGCTTCTGAACACTCCAACATGGAAAGATTGACCCAATCTTCCTCCTTTTTCTCCTTCTTCTTCCTCTTCCTTTTTATTCTCCTTCCCCTTCCTCCATCTCTTCCTCCTCTTGCTCACTCTTCTCTTCCCTCTCATGACGTACTGACTGCATATATTTTATACAGCTAATCTTACAGGGATGACAAACATGTATTATTTATTTTACATAAAGAGAGATTTTTATCAAATCTATCTTTTGCCATCTTTTATGTGCGACATTGTCTTCAAGGATAGAACCGCTAGTTATTGCTGACGAAAATATCTCATCCCTTCTCCTCCTCCTCCTCCTCCTCTTCTATATCTTCCTCCCTTCCTACCTTCCTCCTCTTCTTCCTCCCTTCTCTTCCTTCTCCTACTTCTCTTCCTCACTTTTCACCTTTCTCCTCCTCCTACTTCTCCATGACCTCCTCTTCCTCCTCCTATTCTCCTTCTTTGCTATCCTGTTTCTTCTCCTTCTCCACGACCTCCTCCTCCTCATCTTTTACTTTTCCTCCCTCCTCCTCTTTCCATTTCTCTTCCTACTCTTCGTCCTCCTTCTTTTCCATCCTCCTTATTTTCCTTTTTCTTCTTCACTACCTCCTCCTCTTCCTCCTTTAGCTCCTCCTCCTCCTCCTCTTCCTCCTTTTGCTCCTACTCCTACTCCTCCTCCCCTTCCTTCTCCTCCTCCTTCTTCTTCTTCTCTTTCTCCTTCTCCTCCTCTCCTCCTTCTCCTCCTCTCCTCCTTCTCCTCCTTTCCTCCTCCTCCTCCTCTTCCTCCCGCAGGGTAGTCTTCTATCTCACTTGATTAACAGTAAGATAGTGTTTCGAGTCACCCCGAGCCGGCAATACAGAACGCGTCTTTTGTAATGGTGATCTCCAAAGGTTTGTAATCAGGGGGTCTCTCTCTTCGGCCGCTGATGGAAGAGACCCTGAGACGCTTTTCGGCCGCCCAAGTGGCTCTGGTGCCTTCCATCTCTAATGGGCTAAGAAACGCCTCCGGATTCTCCTACACTTCGCATTCTTCCTCTTCCTTCTCCTCCTCCTCCTCCTCCTCCCTCTCCTCCTTCTCCTCCCCCCTCCTCCTCCGACTCCTCGGACTTCTCGGACTCTTCTTCCTGCTCTGACTACTTCTTTTCTTCCTCCTACTCCTCTGCCTCCTCCTCCTCCTTCTTCTCCTCCTCCTCCTCTTCTTTCTTTTCCATCTTCCTCTTCCTCCTCTGTCCTCCTCCTCCTACCTCCTTCCTCATCCTCCTACTTCTCCATACATTCCTCTTCCCCCTCCTACTCCTCTCCTTCTCTTCCTCCTACTACTTTCCTTCTCTTCCTCCTCCTCGCCTCCTCCTCCTCCTCCTCCTCCTCCCGTCTTCTTATTCCTTCTACTCCCATATCATTATTCTCTTCATCCTGTTCCTGCTAATGCTTATATTCTTGCATTCTATCTCTTTTCCATCTTCACTTTTTCCTTTTCCTTCTCTTCTTATTTGCCTTTCCCCTTCTCTTGCTCCCTCCTTCTCCTCTTCTCTTTCCTGCTCCTTCTTATAATTATCAATATTATCACAGTTCCTCCCCCTCCTCCTCTTTCTCCTTCTCTTTCTCCTACTTCTCTTTTTCCTTCTCGTCCCGTCCTGCTTTATCTCTTTCTCCCTTTCTATCCTATCCTCCTTCTCCTTGTCTTTCTCACGCTCTTCCTTGAATCACCATTATTATCACAATCCTCCACTTCTTTCTTCTCCTCTTCCTCCTCCTCTTTATTCTACTCCTGTTCTCCTCTGTACTACTCTTTAACTCCTTTATCTGTAATATCATAATCATCTTACTACTCTATCTCCTTTTCTTCCTTCTCCTTCTCCTCCTCCTCCACCTCCTCCTCCTTGTCCTTTATCTCTTCCTCCTCCTCCTAATCTTCTTCCTTCTCCTCCTCTTCCTCCTTCTCGTCGTCGTGGTGTTGATCTTCGTCCTCCTTTACCTCGGGGACCTCGGGCGTGGCGGCGCCGCCCGTGTCGAACTGGCCTCCGGGGACTCGGTACACTTGTTCAGAAATTGGTTCTGGTCCTCGGGGCTCCTTCACTTGTCTAATTGGGCCTTTAGCGGAGGGCCGAAGGAGGACCTTATTGGAGTAGGACCGTCGATTCTCTGGCTCACTTCGATCCTTTATTTATGTGTATTTGTGTACATGCGTGTATGTAGGTGTATGTATGTATGTATGTATATATGTATGTGTATATATACAGTATATGTATGTGTGTTTGTATGTTTGCATATATGTATGTATGTGTGTATATGTGTGTATGTATATGTTTGCATATGTATATATACATATATATATATATATATACAACGATAGATAGTTGAGTGGAAAAGGTGGTAGTGCAACTCAGATTGGAGTAGGAACACTATATTACTGACGTTTCGACTACAAGTCTTCTTCAGAGTAACACACAACGTTCATTAACAGTATATATACTCTCATTGTGGATCATCTCGCTGGGCGTCTTAGAACGGAGCATGCTGATTGGCCCGTTCCTCCTTCTAGGGCCAGCTTGGTAGTAGCCAATGATAGGTTGTTGTTGTTGTTGTCGTTCCCTAGACTGTCTGTCCGAGCAGTCCCGTCTCCCCAAGGAATGCCACAGCCGAAACTGGGTTTTCCCACAAATCCTTTATAGGGTGTATGTTGTGTTGTTTGCGTGCATGATTGTGTATAATGCAGTCTTCCATTATGTGTTGTATGGTATGGGGTGAAGTGTTACATCCTGGGCAGCTGTTTTGGGGTTGGGGTGTGGTCCCACGACGTAGACGCTGCTGCTCCAGGACCCCAATGATAGGTTAACAAAGCCGTTTTTGTGTTCGTAACCTTTCCCAGTCATGGTACTGTTTTACCTACTATTGATGAAATGATCTAGTTGAAATACACTAAAACTCAAGTTGATGTTATTATCAAAGTTCTATAAAGAGCAATTTTGATAATAACATGAACTTGAGTTTAGTCTTATTCAAACTAGATCATTTCATCATTAATAGGATAATAAAACAATACCATGACTCCTAATTGTGTCAAATGATCCTATAACCTTTTCGGCCACATGTCTCTCTCTCTCTCTCTCTCTCTCTCTCTCTCTCTCTCTCTCTCTCTCTCTCTCTCTCTCTCTCTCTCTCTCTCTCTCTCTCTCTCTCTCTCTCTCTCTCTCTCCCTCTCTTTTTTGTCATTGCTGTTTTGTTTTATTATAATTATTATTCCCATGTGTACATGTATGTGCGTGTATGTATATAGTCTGAAAGTTTTATGTGGCTGTAACTTTGCCTAGTTTTCTTATTTCATTATGAATATTATGTCCTACGTCTCTTTATTTTACTCTGAGAATGTCGTAATAGACAAAAAAGTTTAGTATTCCAACTTTAATATCCCTGTGGTTTCTGCATGATTATATATATATATATATATATATATATATATATATATATATATATATATATATATATATATATATAATATTATAATGTACATATATGTATATATATATGTATATATATATGTATATATATATATATATATATATATATATATATATATATATGTATGTATTATAATGTACATATATGTATATACAACGTATATATATATATATATATATATATATATACGTATATATATATATATATATAATGCACATATATGTATATATATATGTATATATGTATGTATATATATATATATATATGTATATATATATGTATATATATGTATATATATACATATATATATATACATATATATATATATATACATATATATATATATGTATATATATTACCTTCTTTCTGGTCCCCTCCTTCTCCTGCCCTCTAACTGGCATGTTTATTAATTTTTTGGTATTATTATTATTCTCTTCTTTGCCCTCCTCTTTCTCCTACTTCGTTTACTTAGCCTCTCCTTGTTTCTTCACCTCCTTCACCTACTCACACTCAAACTCCTCCTCCTCTTACTCCTTCTACTCCTAATCCTTCTCCTCTTATTCGTACTCTTTCTCCTACTCTTTCTCATATTCTTTCTCCCCTTCCTTCTTCTCCTCATCTTCGTCTTTATCTTCATCTTCATCTTCATCTTCAACACCACCACCACCACCACCACCACCACCACCACCACCACCACCACCACCACCACCACCACCACCACCACCACCACCAACACCACCACCAACACCACCACCATCATCACCATCACCAACACCATCACAAAAACCATCACCATCACCTCCTTCTCCTTCTCCTAAAACGAAGTAACTTTTTATTTGAGTAATTGTTTCAAATGATGAGATGGTTAAAACCATACACTTGTTTTTCCTCCTTGTATCCAGCCACAGGCGATTTCATTCAGCAGGGAGAGCCTTACTCATGTGTACATACCAAAGGTTATTCCCCCTTATAAAGGGGTAGCTTAACCAAAGCGCATACATAGCTAAAACCAAACATACCTAATTAGCTGTTCCAACCACATTAATAACCACACTTAGACGAATAGACACTCAATCATTTAATGTCAATAACAAGCTTTTCAAGGTTTTTGTTATTCAGAGCCTTTTACATATTTTATGTATCAACTATTTCTTTTTCATTTTTAGCATCAGACTGACACTGAAAAAGTATATGAAGACAAAGTATAAGAAACTTGATTATATGGAATTGCCTTTATTAAACAAATACAAAGTCAAAAGCAGTCAGTGTTATATTTATTTAAGAAGAACATCCAATGCCCTTTATGTCTCACCAAAGATAGATTGTCTTTCTCCTGAGAAAACTATCAACTCCTTATATCAATAACATGGCTTGGTACCAAACAGACTAAAGATTACACAAGATATCTTCACACAGAGTTGAATGAATGATCAGATTTCAAAGGTTTGAACACAATCAAATGGAGTTAGATAGAATTAAATCAATTAAGTATGCCACAATTCGTTCTTGTCCGGATGAAAGATGGTAATAGGTGAAGAATGAGAACAGATAATGAGGAATGGAAATATATGAAGGATGACAATAAAATAATGTTGGCTGGATGAAGGATGACAATAGATGAAGAAAGAAAATGGATGAAGGATGACAATAGATGAAGGAAGAAAATGGATGAGGGATGACAATAGATGAAGGAAGAAAATGGATGAAGGATGACAATAGATGAAGGAAGAAAATGGATGAGGGATGACAATAGATGAAGGAAGAAAATGGATGAAGGATGACAACAGATGGAGGATTAAAATCGATGATGGGTGACGATGGATTATGGATGACAACGGATGAAGGATGCTAATGGACGAAGGATGACAATGGATGAAGGATGACAATGAATAAAGGGTGACAACACATGAAGGATGGTAATCGATGAAGGGTGATGATGGATGAAGGATGACAATGGATGAAGGATGACGATGGATGAAGGATGACGATGGATGAGGAATGACAACGGATGAAGGGTGACAATGGACGAATTATGACAATTGGTGAAGGACGACAATGGTTGAAGGATGACAACATATGAAGGATGATAATCGATGAATGTTGACGATGGATGAAGGATGACAACGGATTAAGGATGACAACGGATTAAGGACGACCATGGATGAAGGATGACAATGGATGTAGGATGACGATGGATGAGGGATGACAATGGATGAAGGATGACAATTGACGAATGATGATAATTGGTGGAGGACAATGGATGAAGGATGACAATAGATGAAAGATGATAATCGATGAAAGGTGACGATGGATGAAGGATGACAACGTATGAAGGACGACAATGGATGAAGGATGACAGTAGTTGAGGGACAATAATCGATGAAGAATGATTATCGATGAAGGATAACGATGGATGAGGGATGACAACAGATGAAGGATGACAATGGATGAAGGATGACAATTGACGGCGGATGGCAATGCGTGAAGGATGACATTGAATGAAGGATGACAATGGATGAAGGATGACAATGGATGAAGGATGACAATGGGTACAGGATTGCAATAGTTGGTGGATGACAACAGACGAAAGGGGGCAATGGATGATAATGGATAAAGGATGATAGACGATGAGGGATGATAATGGATGAAGTATAACACTGGATGACGGATGACAACGGATGAAGGATGGCATTAGATGAAGGCACTCCTCTGAGAGAGGCATGTACCCCCCCCTCCCCCACCTACCCTTGGCTGGACCTCCTACCACTAAGGTGTGGATTGCGGTCTGTGTGGCAGACTTTGATGCATCGATTCTGTTTTTGTCTGTGATCCATCAGAGGCCAGCGTGAGGCCAGAGATCTAAACACGCTCAAGCGCAGCCTGATAGGAAGTTAGAAAAAAAAAAGATAAAATAAAATATATAAAGGCTTACAGTACCAAAACGTACCTTTATATAAACTAAAGACTAAAAGATTTCCATAGAATCTTTTTTTTTTTTTTTTTTGAGTCCAGACGATTTTTTTTTTCGATCGCAGGAAGGTAATGCCCGTATATATAAAGGTGAGGGTACATGATATCGAATTTCAAAAACAATTTTTGGAGCTGTAAGCGTGTGATATATGGACGTATCACAAATGCGCGTACAGTCGAACCAGCTTGCTTGTTTTATTGCTCTCCAGGATGACAACCGTGTTTGTATTTGATGGAGTACGTGTGTGTGTGTATGTATGTATGTATGTGTGTGTGTGTGTGTTTGTGTGCGTGATTCACCATGGTCTTGGATCACGTGTTGGACTCGTGATCGGCAGCTATTTCCCTCACGGAAGAGAGCTCAGAGCTCATATATGACCGATCTATGGGCAATGCTGTGACCTTATACGTACACACACACACACACACCTCCCCGCCCACGAGAGTTGGAGTAACAACTTGCTGCGCAGTGATACTGAAATTATTTCAGCCCTGGGATGGATTCGAACCCGGACCGCCGGTAGTGGCAGCCAGGAACTCTACCACTGTGTGTGTACGTGCGTGTACTTTGTGTGTGTGAACATAATCGTGCATGTATATACTGTATGTATGTGCGAATGTGTATACGTGTGTATGTACAGTATGTATGTATGTATGTATGTATGTTTGTATGTATGCACTTACAGTATGTATGTATGTATGTATGTATCTTACCCAATTCCTTCCCCTAATGACAAAAAACATTGCAATATTATTTATTATTCTAAGAATTAGACGTTGTTTTTACCAAGACTAATGAGTAATGATTTATCTTTTTTATAAGTAGTCAACTTGGATGTTATCGTCCCACATCTAGAATAGGTAAGCACGTTAGAAAGATAATATCTAAGATCAGGACCTGAGAAATGTTGGTTCGCTGGTCTATGAAATGATTATTAGAAATTTACTCAAATAAATTCCGATAAATTCATGCAAGAAAATTACAGCAATATTCATTAAATGTTATTTAGAAGCACTTAAACGGTGGGAATAGTCTGTAGAGTAATTACTGCGCATGTAATGATCTCAAATCATCTAATTGATCTATTTACGTCTCATAGATTAC
>NC_134782.1:11662199-11667199 GCF_046742065.1 Oratosquilla oratoria
TGTTATAACTAAGCTAATTGATTATTTTAGAGACAAATGATAATGACTCCTAAGACGCATAATCTATATTATTTTTCTTGAGACTAAAATCGGGTTTCATATATATAATAAAGGAATTGGCATCTCTTGGCTTTTTTTCTTGTTTATTCATTTGAGGGATCGATGTGGAAGAACAGAATAAATTAAACTAAAGTAAAATAAAGTAAAGTAAACTAAACTAAACTAAAATGAAATAAAGAATTATCGGACAGTCAAGATACCCTGAAAGTCTCAAGCTGTAGAAAATCATTTGACCTCGGAAGAAATAAGAAGGATTATGTAAAAGTTATGAAAGATACAATAAAATATCACTCAGAAACCATCTAATAAGTGCCAGCCACCATAATTTCAAATATAAAGGATCTTACACGGATAATCTAGAATTTTACGAGATAATCATCTCAAACTTTGACAAAGACTGATGTACATTTCATGTATGTGATAATAATGGTGAAGATTATTCGGTTTGACGTCGCTAACTTCTATCAGGAGGCTAAGACTGTGCCCCTTCCAGAGGCCTTTGTAGTGTGTAATTTAATTAACCATTCCCTTGGTTCAACTTGCTGGTGGCAAAGCTAAATCTACTGTCATCTCGACTTCCGCCGCAAGTAGCGACCCCCTAACCCACACTTCATAGACTTTGAAAAAACCTTTGATACTGTCCTACACGAGACTACTAACTAAACTCGCTCCGCATGGAATTGAACATACTTTGCTTAGCTGGATTAGAAACTGGTGGAATTATCTGACCTCTGACCTGGTAGCGTAATCGGAAGTGTGCTGGTCTCGCATTTGCTTGGTTGAGGGTTCGAATCCCGCATTCTTTTCCGTTTCCCAGCAGTGACGGTTTTTACTTGTCCAAATAGCTCCCAAAGCCCATAGGGTAAAGGTGATGGATTCGGCCGCAGCTACTCATCGCCTCCTGGCGTAGGCTCCTCACTTCATAAGGTGGGAAAGGTCGACCAAGATGCCACGAAACTGTTCATGGAGTCATTATATGTATTTATGTAGCTTGCTTGGTCCTGTAGTGGGCACTAACCACATGCAACCGACATTTTAGTGACTATAGTGAAATCCTTACGGACCTATTCAGCATTCTATTATGATAGGAAAAAAATTATTCTCAATTTCCTTCAGTTCTGTTGGCCTCTTCAAATTTCTGATACTTGCAGAATTCCATCCCTTCGGTGAAATAGTCCGTAAGGACAGACACACATATAGAAAAAAAAAAAAAAAAAAAGGGAAACCTAGAGTAAGCAGTCTTCAGGAGGTTCACACCATCAAATTTGTAAACATAGAATCAACATTACCTGCAACAGTACATGATGTAAACTGACTATCTTCTCGAACTATTTATCTTTTCCTCTTACTTTTTTGAGGTGAAGGGAACTGGTGATTTGTTACAAATCTACATAATTTCAAATAAATGGAACGCAATTAAGGTTTTCATCACTTTAGAAACACTGTATAGTTAAATGAAAGAAAAAAATTCACCAAATTATCAAACGTTACAAAAATAAACACATAGGAACTTCGAAAAGCATCGTTTTTCTAAATTGCAAAAACCAAACAACTAAAGTAGTTAATCGGACTGACGAGATTAATCTTACCAGGTGTGCTGGCCATGTTACTGGCGAGTGACACCTGGACGCATCTCTCTCTCTCTCTCTCTCTCTCTCTCTCTCTCTCTCTCTCTCTCTCTCTCTCTCTCTCTCTCTCTCTCTCTCTCTCTCTCTCTCTCTCTCTCTCTCTCTCTCTCTCTCTCTCTCTCTCTCTCTCTCTCTCTCTCTCTCTCTCTCTCTCTCTCTCTCTCTCTCTCTCTCTCTCTCTCTCTCTCTCTCTCCTCTCTCTCTCTCTCTCTCTCTCTCTCTGTGTGTGTAAATGTGTTTGTGTGTGTGGATTTGTGCCTGTCTGTCTGCTTGTCTGTCTGTCTCTACCCGTGCGCGCGCGCGTGCGTGTGTGTGTGTGTGCGCGTACGTGAATGTGCGTCTGTCTGTCTGCCTCTGCTCGTGTGTGTGTGTGTGTGTGTGTGTGTGTGTGTGTGTGTGTGTGTGTGTGTGTGTGTGTGTGTGTGTTGGTGTGTTTGTTTGTTTGTGTGTGTTTGTTGTTGTGTGTGTGTGTGTGTGTGTGTGTGTGTTTGCGCGTGTTTGTGTGTGTGTGTTTGTGTGTGTGTGTGTGTGTGTGTGTGTGTGTATGTGTGTGTGTGTGTGTGTGTGTGTGTGCGTGTGTGTGTGTGTGTGTATATGTGTGTGTGTGAGTGTGCGTCTGTCTGTCTGCCTCTGCTCGTGTGTGTGTGTGTGTGTGTGTGTGTGTGTGTGTGTGTGTGTGTGTGTGTGTGTGTGTGTGTGTGTGTGTGTGTGTGTGTGTGTGTGTGTGTTTGTGTGTGTTTGTGTGTGTCTATATGTCTATGTCTGTTTCTCTGCCTGTCTAACCGTAGGTTTGTCTGATCATTCCTCCGTTCATCTGTCTGTTGGTCTGTCTGCATGCCTGTCTACTTGTTCGTCCGTCTATCTGTTTGCATACCCTTTTGTCTGTCTGATACTCTGTCTCTCTACCTGTCTGTCTGTCTGTATGCTTGTCTGCGTCTATCTGTTGATCTGTCTGTCTATCTGTCTCTCTACCTGTCTTTTTCTCTGTCTGTCTGTCTGCCTGACTGTCCACAACAGTTAGAATTGTTCCAGTTCTTGATAATATATAAAATGAGGAGAGACTGAATTTTCTGAGATTACCAACCTTGGAGGAGAGAAGAGAGAGGCGAGGTTAGAACCATGAAATACGTGGACATAAGTGATAATAAGACCACTTTATGGGGGTAACAAGGTGAAATTAGTGGCTTTGATATAGAAAAAAAATTGTTACAAGAATATAAAAATTTGTTTTTTTTTATAGAGGGTTAGTTTCGATAATAGAGTAGAGGAAAACAATATGGGTAAATAAGGGTAAAAAATGACTATTTGGTAACTCAGAGACGGATCTATGGCACAACATCTCTTATGGTTTAGATTGCAGATGGGTAAATACAAATAGATGAATACGAACGCACACGCACGCACGCGCACACGAACGTATATACGCGCTGTCACACACACACACACACACACACACACACACACACACACACACACACACACACACACACACACACACACACACACACACACACACACACACACACACACACACACACACACACACACACACACACACACACACACACACACACACACACACACACACACAGACACATGCACACACACACACACACACAACTCAATGGCGGAGTTGATAGAGTTTCCTGCCGCCCCTACGGCGGTCCGGGTTCGAATTCCGCCAGGATTAAAATAATTTCAGCATCACTGCGCTGCGACTCGTTACTCTAACTCTCGTGCGTGGGGATTTGGGATTCTGTGTGCGTGTAAAGTCACAATATTACTCATAAATCGGTCATATATGAGCTCTGAGCTCTCTTCCGGGAGAGAAATAGCTGTCGATCACGAGTCCAACACGTAATCCAAGACCATGGTGAATCACACACACACACACACACACACACACACACACACACACACACACACACACACACACACACACACACACACACACACACACACACATACACATACACACACATACACACACATACACACACACACACACACACACACACACACACACACACACACACACACACACACACACACACACACACACACACACACACACACATACACACACACACACACGTACGTAGGCGCACAAACGAGCACCTCTTATCGTTTCTTAATTGGTCTGTAATCCTCTTTGTTCTTTGCCGAGCGGCCATTTATGGGTTTCATGTTTTTATTGACTTTTTCTTAATATTTCTATTCATTTATTTATCTGTTTATTTGTTTAGGTATTAATCTATTTATAGATGTTTATAGGTTGCTTTGATAATCTAATATTCATTTACTATTTCATTAATTCGTTTTTTGTTTTTTACTAATCTACATAATACGTATGTGTTTATTTACTTGTTTAATCATGTATTTGTATATTTTGTTTTATTTTTTCTCTATTCATCAAGTAATTTATTCGTGCATCTGTTTATTCGTTAATCTATATATTAATATATTTATCTACTTATAGAAATATCAAAATTATACACTTGACCATTTATTTGGTTGCTATTAATTTGCTCTCTATATGCAGCTCATATATATGTTTATTCATATATCAACTAGAATAAATATTCAGTAAATAAAGTTATTTTAGTAAAAAAAAAATTAAATTAGCTATGTTTACTTATTCAATCTTATTACTATTGATTCAACCATATACATACATACAAATATATATGTATATTGTATATGCATATATACATATTTTGCTGATAACCACAAAGGAAATCGAAAAGGAACAATGATGGCCAAGCGCTTTCGTGCTATTCACTTCTTCAGGGGAATACAGATGAAATTAGTAGTAGAATAAGTTTTATAAGACAAGAAACCAAACACTAGGAAAGGAACTGGCAATACACAAAAAGTCACAAATGAAAAAGAATAAATAATAGAAAACAACACAAATAACCAAATTACTTTTGGTCACTTACAACCTGATTACAAATTTTGTTGATGATGAATTTATCTAATTTATAGATATCACTACCGTAATTAAGATTAGAGCCTTCAGAATGTTTTATAGTACTACTTTCTAAAATGTTTCTATTAACAAATGAATTAAGAGAAAAAAATTGAGGAAGCATTAGTCCAATTAATACAATGATTGAAAATTTTCAAGTGAACAAATAGAGCATGTGCTATTTTAACACTGTATATGTGCCGTTTAATTTTGGTTCATAATTCTTTGCTTGTTTGTATAATGTAATACTTCTCACAATCTCTGCCGGGGATTTTGTATATGCAGCCATATGAATCAACAAGTGAATTCTTAATTTCGAATTTCTTAAATGTACAAAGGTT
>NC_134782.1:11679699-11684699 GCF_046742065.1 Oratosquilla oratoria
TCAACACCCTGTCTTCCTAATTAATCTATCCTCTGTCTTCTTTTGTTTAATTCATTCTCTATAATCTCTGTTATTCACTTGATATTTCTCTTGGTTCTATTTTTAAGCTTATTTATCTGATAGAATTAATAAAAAAGATATCTCATCATTTGTTTTGCATATACTTTCAAAAAGCCATTTAGTATTATTGTAATAGAATGTAACCCCGTCATTTAGCTGCCCATGTATGGTCTGTACGTGAATAATACCTTAGGTGGGCGCTTATCATAAGCTTTCTTCTCCAGCCTTTCTCTCTGAATTCCGTATGTTATTGATATATTATCATTCTCCACCTTTTTTCTCCTATTCTTTTCATCACAATCATGTATTTCCGTTCATAGTTATTTCATTTGTATAATTCTTAGATTTTATATTAGAGAGCCTACGGCACTCGACACAATCACCATTCACTACGTGGCATCATGAGTAGGTTTTACGAGAATGGCTGAAGAAGACGACGTATTGGGGATAGGCTCAGTAATTTAAAATTGCACTAAATAAAGAAATTAAAGAAATCTTGAGTAATTTATCTATCTATTATTGACTTTTGGAAGTACTAAGAACAAAGTATTTACTCTCTGATCGTATGACGTTTTCTCGTTTTATATTCAATGTTATCTATAACCACTTTGTAGTTTTCATTTCCTTACATATTTTTTACAACGTTTTATAGATACATTTATCTATCTACTTGTTTACTTATTCATTGATTTAGTTGTTTATTTTGTAGTTATATATGTATTATTTGTTTTAATTTATCTATTCGTTTATATTTTATTGTACTTTATTTCATCCTATTTTGCTTGTTTTATTATGTTTTGCTTTATTTACTTATTTGAATATACATTTTTTTCAGGCTTGGCTTAGGTCCGGTTCTCTTCAGGTAAGCAACGCTGATTACCTCATGTCTCACAATTTTTTAGGGTAGTTTAATATCTACTCATTTACATATGAACCATTGTTTGCCCCATAGAAAGCATTTTTAATCGTGCGTGTTAGAGTTGTGCTCAGTCTGTTAGCATCATTCCTCTCCTACTCTTTCTCTCTCTCCTTTCTCTCTCCTTTCTTTCTCTTCTCCTTCCTCCGCTCTCTCCTTTCTCTGCTCTCTCCTTTCTCCTCTCTCTTCTCTCTCCTCTCTCTTCTCTCTCCTCTTTCTCTCCCTTCTCTCTCTCTCTCCCTTCTCTCTCTCTCTCTCTCTCTCTCTCTCTCTCTCTCTCTGTCTCTCTCTCTCTCTCTCTCTCTCTCTCTATCTATCTATCTATCTATCTATCTATTTATATATCTCTCCTCTCTTTTCACTCTCTTTCCTTTCTTTACTCTCTCCTCTCTCTCCTTTCTCTCTCTTCTCTTTCCTCTCTCCTTTCTCCTCTCCCTCTCTCCTTTCTCTTTACCCTCTCCTTTCTTTCTCCTTGCTCTCTCCTCTCTCGCCTCTCTTTCTTCTCACTCTTTTCTCTCTCTCTCTTCTCTCTCCCCCTCCTCTCTCTCCTTCTCATTCACTCACTCTCATGGGCTTCGATGGAGCCCCCAACGCTCCATAAATCTCCAACAAGATGACTTGATAAGGTGTCCAAATGTTTTGTTTTGTGTTGCTCTAACAGCTGCAATTATTTTTCAGCGAATCAAAGGAGTTCTTATGATTTATGGAATTCTTTGTATAATAGCAGCTTATGGTGGACGACTTCTTATCCTTACCGTTCTCTGCGGACGCGTGTCTGTTTGCTGAGCGTTCTCTTCTGGAAACACGTAATCTAAGACCGCGGGTAGCCATATATCATTCTACTCATATATGTATATATATATATATATATATATATATATATATACATATACATAATATATATATAAATAATGTGTGTATGTGTATGTGTGTGTGTGTGTGTGTGTGTGTGTGTGTGTGTGTGTGTGTGTGTGTGCGTGTGTGTGTGCGTGCGTGTGTGTGTGTGTGTGTGTGTGTGTGTGTGTGTGTGTGTGTGTGTGTGTGTGTGTATTATGGGGATCATTCAATGTTGACCCAGTATAGATTAGAGTTAAACAAAAATATATTCTATTGTTATATATTTTTTATATTTCTATATTCAGTATGAACGATCACTGGCCGAGCGGGTTAGAGCGTTGTTACTTGCGGCGGAGATCGAGGTGACGGCACTGCGGCCAGCGAGTTGGACCAAGGGCACTGTTCATTAAAGTTCCCTCTACAAAGTCCTTTGTAAGGGGGACCATCCAAGCCACGTGATAGGGGTAGTTCGTGACGTTAAACCGAATTATCAATCTATACAAAGTAGTTCTCTTATATACATTTTTCTTAAAAATGTATAACATGTGAAAACAGCACATGCTAACAGAAGTACGTAGCACCAGCTTGTCATGTGACAGGTATATTTGTCCCTAACATTACAATGCCACATGTTAGTAACATGTAAACAAAACATTAAATCCCTCATGAAGTGTAGAGGCTAACTTGAGGCCTTTGTAAAAAGGATCGGAAACCTTTATATTTGAGAAAATGATAATAAGGTCTCAAACTAAGAAACGTAGTTTATATATTCCATCCTGATAATATGTGGAGATAGGGAGTCTTTAGCTTTGAATGCGGAACATTCGGTTCAATCCTCAAAGAACTATTAACGACTGCCACTTGCCCGATGGTCGAAAACATAGGAGAAAATGAACAATTTTGATTTTAGTTGAGCGTCTCATGGTGATTCTTCTTATTCCATTTCACCAGAAAGGTATATCGTATGCAATATATATACCTATTTCATTTACTTTATTGGTTTTTTATTTCCTTTTAATTTACATATAATGTATATTATTCCAATCTAATTCCTATTTTGATATTCTATTTCTTTACTCCTTTTTATTTTAGCCTTCCCGATCGAAAACCATAAGCCTGGCCGCCGTGTTTGTTGACTTCATAAAAGCGTTGGATGGCCCGCGCTCAAATTTCTTCCTAACAAAGTTCTCGCGTTGTAAGTGGCCATTACGGGTTGTTTTACGACCAAGTTCTACTTGTTGCTCGCCCTTATTAGCCTACGGCCTTCAACTCAGGCTTGTGTGGGCAGCTTATGAAAAACGTACGTCAACATAGCATAGCATAGCATAACATAATATTATATGTATGTATATGTATGTTTATATGTAAGTATGTATGTATGTATGTATGTATGTATGTATGTGCGTATGTATGTATGCATGTCTGTGCATACATATATATATATATATATATATATATATATATGTATATATGTATATACATATATGTATAAATATATGTATATATATATGTATAAATACATATATATATTATATATATGTATATATGTATATATATGTATGAATATGTATAAATATGTATATATATGGAAATTGGTATGTTATAGCACATTTGCAAAGGTTCACTATTAACCCACTATCGGAGAAATAATAACGGAAAATACAGGGAAACTGTATATTTCGACTACTATCTGTAGTCCTCTTCAGCAGAATGCTGACATGAAGTTAAGGTACAAGTATATATGAGGAAATGAGGGGTACATAGAAGAGGATGAGGAAAGTGGGGTGGGGACTCAGGTTACATGTGTATATATATATATACATATATATATATATATATATATAATTGTGTGTGTGTATATATGTATACATATATGTGAAATTTTGCGTTCAACCAATCTCCACAATGATAGTACATCTGGAATTATACGAACGCGTGAAAGTATTTGTAAAACACAGAATGGGTCCCAGTGATTATAGATACATTAGAACAACCACAATGCACTTTCCCACGTTCGTATACATCCAATTGTACTACCATAGTGGAGATGAGGGTTGAACGCAAAATTTCAAATATGTGTATGTAACTCGAGCATATAGAAATACGCTGAGCTTATATCTCTCTTGATAGCCTAGTTGGTAAGTCACTGATGCACTTGTCATGAGGATGTCGGGTTCGAGTCCTGGGTAGTACCACATTTCAATTTAAGCATGCTAGCCTTCGATGGCTTAGAATTAAAGTGCATTGTAGTTGATAAAAATATATCTCTAATCACTGGGACCCATTATATGTAAATATATATATATACACATATGTATATATATATATATACATACACATATATATGTATATATATATACATACATGCAAAGTAGACCACTTGGAAAAAGAAACTAACAAAGCAGAGCGCTTTCGTATATTACATCTTCAGTGCAACAAGATGTAATATATACATATATATGAATATATATATATGTATATATTCATATATATGTATAAATATATATATGTATAAATATATATATGTATATATATGTATATATACATATATGTATAAATATATATATATATATATTATATACATATACATATACATATATGTATAAATATATATATATGTATAAATATATATATATATATATATATATATAAGATATATGTATATATATACATATATATATATATATATAAATATATGTATATATATACATATATGTAAATATATATATAATATATATATACATATATCTATATATATATATATATACATATATCTATATATATATATATATATACACGTTTATCTATATATATATATATACATATACATATATCTATATATACATATACATATACATTATATATATATACATATACATTATTATATATATATATATACATATATATATATATATATATATATATATATATATATATATATATATATATTCGTAAAAGTAGGTAGCAGATCTTCCTTAGTACATATAGAATTAAATTTGACCGCTGCTTGTGCAAGAATAAGCTTCTTGTTAAAGGATTCAACCTTTCTAATAGTGGATCTTTGTTCTTCATTAAGTCGGAATAAAAGATTGCCGAAGTTCATATTGTATATTACCTGTATATGACGTTTTGCCCTTCTTAGAGCATTTTCAAATACATCTACATTGTAATAGAGACAATTTATATA
>NC_134782.1:11687199-11689699 GCF_046742065.1 Oratosquilla oratoria
TGGTTAGAGCTCTGGCCTGCCACTACGGAGGTCCGGGTTCGACTCTCGCCCGGGGCTGAAATAATATCAGTATCGCAGCGCTGAGGGGTGTTACTCCAACTCTCGTGGGCGGGGAGTTGGGGGTGTGTGTGTGTGTGTGCAAGGTCATAGCATTACCCATAGATCGGACCTACGAGCTCTGAGCTCTCTTCCAGGAGGGAAATAGCTGTCGATCACGAGTCCAACACGTGATCCAAAGACCAAGTGAATACACACACACACACACACACACACACAAACGCACGCACACACACACACACGCACAGACACACACACACACACACACACACACACAAACACACACACACACACACACACACACATACACATACGCGCGCACACACACACACACACACACACACATACACACACACACACACACACACACACACACACACACACACACACACACACACAAATACACACACGCACACACACTCACTTGCATACACACTCACACAAACACGCACACACACACGCACGCACACACACACACTCACACACACACACACACACACACACACACACACACACACACACACACACACACGAACACAAACACACGAAAACACACACACACACACACACACACACACACACACACACACACACACACACACACACACACACTCACTTGCATACACACTCACATACACACACGAATACAAACACGCGCGTACAGACACACACACACACACACACACACACACACACACACACACACACACACACACACGCTCACATGTATAAACAAACTTGCATCACTCAGAGAAGCAGTACCATCTCTTTCAGTGGATTTTTTTCCCTTTGTTGTGTCATCATCTGCTGACACTTAGAGCTAACCTACATCGTCAAGGATAACAAATTTATTGTCCTTGTCGTTGAGGGAGTTGAGTGGTATATATTTTGGTCCAAATGCTCCAACACATTTGGGTCAAGTATCTGTTGCTCCATCGTTCTCTCATAATCGTTAGTTCTTGTTTTCATTTTCTTACTGTATTTTTATTAGGGTAAACCAAACTTCATATGGTCTTGAGTTTCAAAATTGTGACCATGAATTTTGAAACAATTTCAGCATGATTTCTCATAGAATGCAAATAAAAAGAAACTGGAAAGATGGAATAAGAAGAAGAAGAAGAAGAAATAAGAAAGCGGAGAGGGTAAAGAAAAACAAAAAAGAAAGAGAAATGAGAAGTACATAAATCAGAAAAAAATGGAATGAAAAAAGAATAGGATAAGAAAGAAAATTTAGAAAGAAAAAGAAAAATGTATGAATATACATATATATGTATATATATACATATACATTATATGTATATACATATATATTATATATGTATATACATTATATATATATATATATTATATGTATATACATATATAGAGAGAGAGAGAGAGAGAGAGAGAGAGAGAGAGAGAGAAAGATTTAACTTGCGCGATGAAATACAAATGCAAAACGTCCGTAGAAGGCGTGATGGCAATTTGTTCACTGCAGGATCTCCCCCTTGATACCTGGAAGAGGCGACGAAGAAGGGAAAGTGGATCACCAGATGATATCATGTCCAGCCGATTACACGGACCTGCCTAGACCAACGGCGAAGGTCGCAAACTTCATGAAGGATCTACACTTTAGACGCAGAAGCTCTGAAGTCAGAGACACAAATGTGAAGAGAGAGAGCGAATGAAGAGAGGTGAATGACCTATTAGACTGTTTGCGCCCGTACAAAGACATTTCCAAAAATAGATAAAATTAATAAGTAAATAAAAAGGAAATAAAAAAGAAAAAAGAAAAAGAAAAAAAATAAGGTTGAGGATAATCTATATTTTGTTAATTGATTAAGCTGACATAGGTTCAACAGTAAGAGTAGAGGTTCAATACCTCTTTTTTTTCATTTCCCCATTACTTGTAGTCCGTGTCATCTGTCATCTACAGATTTGATCGCTCCGTCGATGAGTGACAGTACTGGACATTCTCAAAGGATTGTCGTACCCCCTCCAAAACGGCGTCATCAAGAAACACATGGAAAATGAGCACAAGATTGCACTATACAGACTGAAAATAGATAATCAAAAACCAAGGTTATCCACTCGTGGCCTTGTAAGCATATGCCAGGAGAATCCATTCATCAGCATATAACTTAATCTAGAATCCATAGTCCAAAACAATAGAAAAAATTGCACAAACCAGTAAAATACTATTATGATCGTCCATATCATTGCTACTTTGAGGTACGCAAGGTAATGAGTAACAACTCTAGCCAGGTGCCTCACAAGCGTGTACAATGTGTGTAGAAATAAATGCAGTCGCCAGTGTGTTATACATCAAAATAGTACTCCTGGCAGATGAAGAAAGTCTGAGAGAAGCAAAATATATCAACTTTAAATGTCTTTTGGGTTTATCATAGCAATAGAAAACGAATGATTAATTTTGTAAATCATAATACATGAACGTAATATGCGA
>NC_134782.1:11694699-11699699 GCF_046742065.1 Oratosquilla oratoria
CTCCAATCCTGTTCAGTCTTAAATGTTTCCCCCAACCATCGAAGAGCCGGAGCGATGCGGTCAGTTGTCGCCGCACCGAAGAGGACAACAGAGATGATCAGAGCTGATTGTCCTGTAGTTATGATTAGACTATTTATGACTTTTTTTTTCTTCTCTTCTTCTCGTCTTCTTCTCTTCTTCTTCTCTTCTTCTCTTCTTCTTCTCTTCTTCTTCTCTTCTTCTTCTCTTCTTCTTCTCTTCTTCTCTTCTTCTCTTCTTCTCTTCTTCTTCTCTTCTTCTTCTCTTCTTCTTCTCTTCTTCTTCTCTTCTTCTCTTCTTCTTCTCTTCTTCTCTTCTTCTCCTTTTCTTCTCTTCTTCTTTTTCTGTTTTTTCTTTTCTTTTTTCTTCTTTCCTTGTTTTCTCCGCCTTATATATACATATATGTATATATATATACATACATATATATATATATATATATATATATATATATATATATATGTATATATACATATATATAATACATATGTATGATATATATATATGTATATATACATATATATAATACATATGTATGATATATATATATATATATCAATATATATATATATATATATATATATGTATAATATATATACATAATATATATATATATACATATATACAATATATATATACATATATATAATATATATATACATGTATATATATAATATATATATAATATATGTATATATATACATATATATATACATATATATAATATATATATACATGTATATATATAATATATGTATATATATATATATGTGTATATATCTATATATACATATATATATCGACATATATAAATACAGATATATATATACATATAGATATATACATATACATATATATATATACATATACATATATGTATATATATATATACATATATATGTATGAATATATACATGTATATTTAAGATTATTTCAGACAAATGAGAGAGAATGTGGGTGGGGAAGGGCAAACAAAGATGTGTTAGGAATAGTTTATTGCCCTAACGTTGCGACCAACTTGGTCTTCTTCAGAGGACTACAGCATTATAGACGGATCACAATTCTTATATTCGTAGTGAGAGGGAACCCGCCGAGGTATGAGCGTCATGTTTTTCTCTTTTGACGAAGGCGTTGATGACGCTGCGTCGATACCGCTCAGGACACTCGCTTGCACCGTTAAGGCAAAATCCGAGATTGGTGGATTTGGTATAAACTTCCGTAGAAAAGGAAGCGGCTTCACGACGGACCAAAATGTCGAGGAAAGGGAGCTTGCTGTGTTGTTCTATCTCGTGGGTGAAGTTGAGACAGGAATTTGTTTTGAACTTGGAAATTAAGTTCACGACCTCTTCTTCTGTGTTGCCACTGATGAAAATATCGTCCACGTATCTTGCGTAGATTTCTGGTTTTGGATGGTGCTGCTGCCAGAATATCTCTTCTTCAATATGACCCATATAAAAGTTGGCGAAGAGCACTCCCAGAGGTGATCCCATGGCAACGCCGTCACATTGCACGTTCATGTTGCCATCGGGCCCGTAGAAATTCTTCTGAAGACTTCTCGCTATCCTGAAGACAGCCCGACCTTCCAACATAATGGCATCGATGGATGTTGAAAGTCTTTTTACGAACATTTCTACTGACGAAACTATAGACTTCATATGCCAACGCTTGTACCACCCGGAACAGAAAATCGCAATTCCAGAGAACACACTTCGCCTGCTATTACAGGCATGCACCAAAGAAGTTCCCTTCTACGGGCCCGATGGCAACATGAACGTGCAATGTGACGGCGTTGCCGTGGGATCACCTCTGGGAGTGCTCTTCGCCAACTTTTATATGGGTCATATTGAAGAAGAGATATTCTGGCAGCAGCACCATCCAAAACCAGAAATCTACGCAAGATACGTGGATGATATTTTCATCAGTGGCAACACAGAAGAAGAGGTCGTGAACTTAATTTCCAAGTTCAAAACAAATTCCTGTCTCAACTTCACCCACGAGATAGAACAACACAGCAAGCTCCCTTTCCTCGACATTTTGGTCCGTCGTGAAGCCGCTTCCTTTTCTACGGAAGTTTATACCAAATCCACCAATCTCGGATTTTGCCTTAACGGTGCAAGCGAGTGTCCTGAGCGGTATCGACGCAGCGTCATCAACGCCTTCGTCAAAAGAGCCCTCACCCACTGCTCAACATGGACCGCCACCAACGCAGAGCTCAAGAGAATAACCCAGCTTCTCAGCAACAACAATTACCCCATCCAAGAAATAGATAGTGTTATCCGGCATCGACTGGACACCTTTATGCACCAACAAGAACAACAGACAGTTACACAAAACATAAAACTCTTTTACAGTGCTACTATGTCTTCAGCCTACAAGGATGACGAGAAAGCCATCAAAAATATAATTTATAAGAATGTCACACCCACCGACCCTTCTTCAAAAATCGACCTCGTCATCTACTACAAAACAAGAAGGACATCCAAGTTAGTTGTCAAGAATAGCTGCCTCCCTAAGACAAGTGAAATACAGGAGGTGAACGTCGTGTACCAACATACTTGCTCGAGTGGTGACTGCAGTCGCCTAAATTCTCGGTACATTGGCGTCACCACTACAACACTGTCTAAGAGAATTTCAGCACATCTGCAGGACGGCGCCATAAGAAGACACTACTTGTACGAGCATGGACTAACACTTAAGAGACACCATATGGAAGGCACCACCGCCATCATTGAAAGAAATAATGACACCAGAAGACTAAAGATGACAGAAGCGGTGCTAATTTACAATCAAAAACCCGCTATTAATATACAACAGCAACCTGAAACGTCGTTACTAACGAGAAGACAGGATGCACCCCGCGCGCTGATTGGCGGGCGGACGTTTGGGCACTCCGCTCTCCGCCGATATATACCGCCACACGATCAAACCGCGTCATTCTCTGTCAACAATTCAACCAGACAACACCTCCTGAAGATGGCTAATTAGAGCCGAAAGACGTCTAGAGGAAAACACCATGGACTTCAGTATCCTACTCGGAAATCTGCATCCAGACGACCGCACATTAGTGCGTAACATAGAAAAGACATATATATATATATAGATATATATATATATATATATATATATATAACACATATATATACATATATATATAATATATATACATATATATATATATATAATATGTATATATACATATATATACATATATATATACATACATATATATGTATACATGTATACATATATATATACATTATATGTATACATATATACATATATATATGTATATATATCTACATATACACATATATATATGTATATATACATGTATATATATACATGTATATATACATATATATATGTGTATATGTAGATATATATACATATATATATGTATATATACATATATATATACATATATATATATACATATATGTATACATGTATACATATATATATATATATATATATATATACATATGTATACATATATATGCATATACATATATATATACACATATATATATATATATATATATATATATATATATATATATATACATATGTATACATACAGAAGAAGAGAGGAAGAGAAGAAGGGAAGAAGAAGAGAAGAAGAAGAGAAGAAGAGAAGAAGAAGAGAAGAAGGGAAGAAGAAGAGAAGAAGAAGAGAAGAAGACGAGAAGAAGACGAGAAGAAGACAAAAAAAAGTCATAAATAGTCTAATCATAACTACATGACAATCAGCTCTGATCATCTCTGTTGTCCTCTTCGGTGCGGCGACAACTGACCGCATCGCTCCGGCTCTTCGATGGTTGGGGGAAACATTTAAGACTGAACAGGATTGGAGGCCGGCTGGCGGAGGCAAGGAACGAAGCCGTCAGGATCCGCCAGCCGGCTGGGCTAGCTAGAAAAGTATACAGAGAAAGGAATTCTAAGGAGGTCGGCCAGCCTGGAAATCGAAGAAGGCTGGCCGACCGGGAAGATGGAAAGTAATAGCTGATTGGAAAGGAGGGCAGCCGGCATCGATAGAAAAGGAAAGAGAGCCGGCTGCCCGGGAGAGTCGGAAAGAAAAAAGCAGAAAGGAATGGAGGACGGCCGGCCAGTGGAAAGGAAAATAGAGAAATGCGGCCGGCCGTCCTGGAAAGCTGGAACGAAAAATTTGAAAGGAAACTCAAGGAGGCCGGCTGGCCGGAAAACCGTAAAAGAACGAGGCCAGCCGGCCTGGGAAGAATAAAGACATAGCTGATTGGGATGGAGGTCGGTCGGTCGACAGGGAACGCAAAAAGGATTAGAAGTCGACCGACCGACCGGGAGCACGGACAGGACTGGAAAAATGTGCGGCTGCCGCCAGCCGATTTTATTCAGGCTAACAACGAGTGGTTTTTATTTTTCAACCGACTAAAATCGGCTGGTATTAGCCATAATTAAATCTGCAAGGGATGCCGTCACCGAACTCCTTCAAAGTCTTCCAAAGGAGTCTTTTAAGTTTTCCGAAGGAGTCTTAAATGTCCCATGGAGGAGTTGTCAGTGTCCCGAAAGAGTCTTTGAGGTCTCCCGAAGGAGTCTTCAACGTTTCCCGAAGTAATCTTCAAAGTTTCCCGAAAAAGTTTTAAAGATTCTCAATGGAGTTTTTGATGTCTTCCGAAGAAGTTTTTGAAGGCCCGAAGAAGTCTTCAAAGTCTCCCAAAGGAGTCTTTGAAATCTCCCGAAGGAGTCATCAAAGTCTACTGAAGGAGTCTTCAAAATCTCTGGAAGTAGTCTTCAAAGTCTCCCGAGGGAATCTTCAAAATCTTTCGATGAAGTGTTTAAAGTCTCCCATAGAAGTCTTCAAGGTCTCTTGAAAGAGTCTTTCAAGATTCCCGAAAGGGTCTTCAAAGTCTCCGAAAGTCATCAAATTCTCACAAAAGAGACAAAGAAATGTCATTAAACTCTATCTGACGATAGTTAGACTATGTGATACAGTTTTGGTCTCCGTC
>NC_134782.1:11704699-11712199 GCF_046742065.1 Oratosquilla oratoria
CACACACACACACACACACACACACACACACACACACACACACACACACACAAATTATCGAGCATCAGGCAGAAGACATTTGTCATCCATAGAAAACGGTAAACGAAGAGCTGACTCAGTGAGATAGAGAAATTATATGATCATTATTTCATACAGTATAATCGGGATGCCTCAAAACCAAAGCGCCTCTCGTGGTCGTATCTGTTCTGTCAGAACATGGATAACTTCAGTATTCCACTCCATCACGGCGAAAAGTGTAGATACTAAGCAAAGGGAGAGAAGAATTTTCGCACGAAAGAAACGGAGCGATGCTTACATTAAAGCGGTAAACTGTTTGATTATTGCCACAATATACATTCCGTAAAATTTCTTTTCTATTTCAGGATCATTTCATACTATTAAATCATTTATTTCTTATTACTGAATAAGTTGTATATATTCTTTCAAATATGTGGTAAATATGAATACTGTTAATGTATATCTTAAGTGTTTTCCTCCTCTGATCTCTTCCAAGATATAGATTACAATAGCATTGTGTTGGGCGTTCCTACGGTTGGAGTCCAATCCAAATCCTCCAGGCTTGGACAAAATCCATCTGAGGCGTTGGAATACAACCCATACGTTGACTAGTGGAACCGTACCTTCAGAGACAAGTCGAGTAATCCAGTGGTCCAGACCAAATCCTAGTTAAAAATCCTATTGATCGCAGTAGTAAATAAATAAATAGATAAATGAATAAGTAAATAAATAATAAATAAACAAATAAATAAATAAATTATATATATATATATACATACATATATATATATATATATATATATATATATATATATTATCATTATTATCATTATTATCATTATTATCATTATTATCATTATCATCATTATCATCATTATCATCATTATCATCATTATCATCATTATCATCATTATCATCATTATCATCATTATCATCATTATCATCATTATCATCATTATCATCATTATCATCATTATCATCATTATCATCATTATCATCATTATCATCATTATCATCATTATCATCATCATCAATATCATCAATATCATCAATATCATCAATATCATCAATATCATCAATATCATCAATATCATCAATATCATCAATATCATCAATATCATCATCATCATCATCATTATCATTATCATCATCATCATCATCATCATCATCATCATCATCATCATCATCATCATCATCATCATCATCATCATCATCATCATCATCATCATCATCATCATCATCATCATCATCATCATCATCATCATCATCATCATCATCATCATCATCATCATCATTATTATTATCATTATCATTATCATTATCATTATTATCATTATTATTATTAAGAAAATAGGTAAATAAATGATTAAACAAATAAATAAGAATAAAATAAAACTGAATAATATATATATATATATACATACATACATTGTAATGTCAAACTCAAAGTTAAGGTTAATGAAGACCTTGAAAAGATAGTTGCAAATGAAATGTGATTGCTATATCAGGATATAGAAATTGGTATATTGTTCTCATTTTCTTTAAAGACCTTTGAGTTTATGTTACCTCGAAAATTGGATTCTAAGTTTCTAGTGAAAAACAAAGTTGGAAAATAAAGGTGATTACTATATCAGTGTATAGAAAGTAGTATACTTTTTTCCATAAAAACCTTTGAGGTTGAAATCTAGGTTTTTAGGTCACAGATTTTTAAGAGTCCATTCTTAAACCATCTTAAACTGTTGCAAAAGATGTCTTCACTTACACCCCAAAAACATCACATGCAGCATTTCTCACCATAAATGCAATCTTACTAAGCCGAATTAAGCCACCATGGTGAGCTACAGAAGCTGAATCATCTCTCAGGGTAAGGTGGTCATGTAGGAATCATCAAAAGTGAACACACATTATCAACATGCAAAAAGTTGCCACATGATTTTTTCCTTAGTGAGAGGATACCTGTGGATGGCATTCTTTGCATGTACCTTGTTTAATAAGCTTCACCCGTAATTAAACTACATTTGTGCGGCTCATCTTAACAAAAATCATAATCTTAGGCGTTCAGTTCTTAAGGAGAAATAAACACTTTATTCTGAAAACCTTTTATTTTACCCATAAATTATTGCTGATGGATGTTCAGCGCCCTTTGACAGAATAGTTGCTGTACTAAGATTTTATGACTAATCAATCAATCTTTGTTGACTAGTTCTCGACTCCAAATGACCGACTGGTTGGGAAACTGGGATTTAATGGTCAAACCCTCAATTACTCCTTTCTACTAGTTATGTGCAGTCTCGGTAATAAGTGATGCCGCTCATTCCCATAAATTTCGTTCAAGTACGAGTATTAATGAATGGCTAGGACGAAGTTTTTAGGAACTGTGTCGGTACCTCTTATCGCTTGTGCATTTTTTTTTATCCTTTTATGATCGTAATTTTGCAAGTTTGATTTTTATGTGATTTTATGCCTTTTTTGCATTTGAGTTTTCTTATTGAGTGGTTTTCGTGGCCATAACATTGAGCATTTGTAGTACCACGCTCATATGGCCAGTCAATCAAACAATCAATTTTCTCAGTGTTTATGTCGACACACCTCTACTAGGCGTTCTTGGAATCACAGCAACGAGGCAATACTCCTCCACCAAGGTTTACATTTAAATACTCATGTATAAACGTCTACACACACACACACACACACACACACACGCACACGCACACGCACACGCACATACACACACACACACACACACACACACACACACACACACACACGTGTGTGTGCTCGCGCGTGCGCCTGTGTGTGTGTGTGTGTGTGTTTGTGTGTGTGTGTGTGTGTGTGTGTGTGTGTGTGTGTGTGTGTGTGTGTGTGTGTGTGTGTGTGTGTGTGTGTGTGTGTGTGTGTATGTGTGTGTGTGCACGAGTGCGCGCGTGGGTGCGCGCGAACGTGTATATGCGTGTGCCCGCACGGGTATGTAAATATGCACCTGTTAGAGTTTAATGCATTCTTACATAACATCTCCCTGATTCAACATAAAACATATTTCACTAACATATTGAAAATGAAATATAAATAGAAATAAGATGAGGCCTCTATAGGACGGTGGTGGTGGATGAAGAAGAGGCTATGGGGAAGAGGAGGAGGAGGAGGAGGAGGAAGAAGAAGAGGAGGAGGAGGAGGAGATGGAGGAAGTGTTATGTTATATCGGCGTTTAATCTCTCCGGACGAAGAACACTTGTGCTGAGTGACTCACTCGGCCGGAGAAAGATGACGGATGTCGTGGTGAAGGTGCGTGGCGTGGGTGAGGTGGATGAGGTGGGTGAGGTGGATGAAGTGGATGAGGTTGGTGAGGTGGATGAGGTTGGTGAGGTGGATGAGGTTGGTGAGGTGGATGAGGTTGGTGAGTTGGATGAGGTGGTGGATTAGGTGGTGGATGAGGTGGATGAGGTGGATGAGGTTGGTGAGGTGGATGAGGTTGGTGAGTTGGATGAGGTGATGGATGAGGTGAGTGAGGTGGATGAGGTTGGTGAATTGGATGAAGTGGTGGATAAGGTGGATAAGGTGGTGAAGTTGGTGAGGTTGGTCAGGTGGATGAGATAAATGTAGTGGAAACAGTGGCTGAGGTGAATAAGGTGGATGAGTTTATGGCTGATGGTGTGGATGAGGTATCATATGTAGATGAGATGGATGAGATGAATTAGGAAAATAGGTGGATGAGGTGGAAGAGGTGAATTAGGTGAAATAGGTGAACGAGGTGGATGAGGTGAATGGGGCGGATGAGCTAGATGGAATGGTTGAAGCGGGTTAGTCAAAGCATGCATCCACACTAACTTCTACCACCGCCATCACAACAGCTTAAGAATAATCACCTGATCCACCCCTCCACATACACACGATAGGGGTCAAACGCAGTGCAGCGAGGCACAGTTTGCCAGCTGAAGTTGGATAACCCCTCATCTTCATCATTTGGTGCTCTTGGTCATTGGTGGTTGTTGGGAATCGAACAAGAGTCTTCAAAAGTACGAATATGTAGTGAGATCCACTTTACCACTGTGGCATATTAGTACGGGAAAAAGATTAATAGAATAAAATAAAAATGATAAAAAAGAAAATATAAAAAACAAAACAAATAAAAATAGATAAAAAAGCGTAGCATGTTGATAATGATTGCGTAAAATTCTGAGTATGAAAGTAAGTATCTTGGAAACATATCATCACGCTGGAATGTCCGCTGAGGACCAAATATGGACGACAGATGAAAATTTCCAAAGATTTATAGAATCGGTGGTGATATATGATGCTTATGAATATGTAAGAAGAGATAATTTCTAAAAAAAAAAAAAAAAAATAGAAATCGCCTTTTCATTTCAGGGTTGGGTTTCGTGTGAATAAAAGCTTTCATCTTGAAAGACACAAAACATAGCAAGTATATCGCCATCCCAAGTGACATTCTTGATAAATAGTTTCTCTTTATATTAGGTGATCATTGCCGAGTTGGTAAAATTGGCAGTAATATTTTTTTCAGTGACCGCTGAAGTTGAATGTGGAATGAAACAAGACACTCAGACAGGGAGGGTGGGTGGCTTCCTGTGGGATAAATAAAATCATCTGACGACAGCCTGAATGAATGTAAAAGTCGTGGACAGAGCATCAAAGGGTTGAAATCAACCAACTCCATTAATATAAATATATATATATATATTTTTTTTTGGGGGGGGGAGGGGGGAGGGGAGGGGGGGGTAGGGGGTAGGGGAGGGGGGTGAGTTGGCACCATCTCCTCCATTCCTTTCTCAATTTCGTCAGACGATTTTATTATTCAGCGGACTTGAAACCCACAACCAGAGAAGAGGAAACGCATCAACCTTGTATATATCTCATCACACCACTAAACGAACGCCCAACGTTTAACATTCACGAAATTGCTGTGTCACTGCCCACCAGAGGCCAAGCCAAACTGATGGAAAGTAGGGTGCGGGGCTTACGTGTAAAGGGGAAATCCATTCACCATATCCCATTCAAGAACAGGCTGTTTTATTCGGCAAATGGGATCTATTTGTATACAAGTGTGTTGGGGTAACTGTGTTATAATGTAGTTTAGTATTGTATTTAATGTTTATTTGGAGTTTACACATTCATTAGGATACAGTATATGTACACACACACACACACACACACACACACACACACACACACACACACACACACACACACACACACACACACACACACACACACACACACACGTATATATATATATTCAATATATATAATGTGTTTGTATATGTATGCAAATATATGTATTTGTTAAGAGTGGCATAAAGACCTTCCCCACAAAGATAAACAAGTAAATAGATTTATAAATAAATAAATAACTAGATAAGTAAATAGATAGATAAATAAACAAATAAATAAATACATAGCATGGCGTGCAAAAACAGGTGAATATGTTTATCGTTTGCGTTTCTGGGCAGTTTTTGATATGTGTTAATGAATATATGAATGCTAGTATATTTTTCATTTATAATCTACTTATGAATATTTTGTAGATCCTGTAAACGTAAAGTTTTGTAATATGATTGTAAATTTGTACATAAAAGCAATATTTCCAAAGATTTATAGAATCAAGTGGCCCTTGATCTTAAGTCGTATTATGCAGTGTCAAAACTTTGCATATGATTCGTTACGCTTATGATTGCGACGTTTCAGTATTAAAATATGCATGAGGCAAACAAATTGCTGTGATATGATGTAATGCATTTCAGCAATGACTCCTCGTTTTCTATTGAGCAACTGATGTCCTTCCCCGAGGCAGAGACAAAAACGAGGCCTCAATTGCAACCTTTTCATTACAGACACAGGAGTGAGAAAAAACAAACAACAACAACAAGAACAAAGAGTAAAAAAAGAGAAAAACTATTTGCTTATTTGCGCCCGGTTGGTTGGCTAACGTTCCCTATGTCCAATCACGTTCCGTGTTTCCGGTGACGTCAAGTCGGTGGGGAAACACATCCATTTTCGTCATTGTTTGCCATGTTCAGTTTGCGAAATAATTTTTTTTTTTAACCTACTGTTATCATAGGCGTATTTTCAGGCAGTATCATAATTAACTAAAACAATATCTATATATTTTTGGTTGTTATTGAAAAAAAAAATCTTTGATGCAAGTTCCTGGATTTGAAAGGCAAATCGTTTAAACAGAGGATGGCAACTTCGCGGCTTCCGTTCTCTTGTTTTCAGATTCAGCCAATCAGGTTCAAGGATTTTGATCTTATCTGAGCCACGTAGCGGGTTTTTATTTATATATTTTTCTTGTCAAGATTATTTTTTGTTTGGGTTTCCTCCTCATCTTTGTGATTGATAAGTATATTTCTTGTAAGGATGATGATTTAATGGATTTGTATGAGATCAATATATTAGGGAATATCTATAGAGGAAAATAGTATAACTAGACACAGACACACACACACACACACACACACACACACACACACACACACACACACACACACACACACACACACACACACACACACACACACACACATTTATGTATATATATATAATGTATGTATATATACATAAATATATGAAGAAACCAAGACCTTTGTTTAAGGAAAAGCCTCTCTTACTCCACTCATTCTATAACCCACATACTCCATCCACTTTATACCTCCACCTCTTACGTCCACCTTTATCTTCCGCCCCCTCCATCCACTACACCTTCCACCTCTTCTTTCTCCGCCACTTCACTTTCCACCCCTCCACCTCTCCACCTCTCCACCCTCCACCTCTCCATTCTTCCTCCACCACCCCTTATCGAGCCATCACCTACACAGAAGCCGCGTTCCAGCACACCCATCTAAGATAAGCTCCACCCTCGCTCCCTACAATCTTCTCATCTCCCCCTTTAATTTCAGCCCCCCTTAACCTATCATCTCCACGACCTGAGTATTGCACGTCTCGTCTCCCTTCCTCCTGGGGTTTGTCGTGTATTACTCTGTTGTGGAGATCAGGCTAAGGTGATTTGTCGTTAAGGTGTGGTCTGCGCCTTCTACCCTGTAGTTATCAGACCTATGAGCAGTTCATATGCATATGTATATATATATATATATATATATATATATATATATGTATATATATATATGTATATACATAGATATATGTATATATAATATATGTATATATACATATATATATATATACATATATATATATATATATATTATATACATATATAAATGTATATATATATATAATATATATATATATATATGAGTATATATATACATATATATTGTATATACACATATATATATATATATATATATACATATATATATAAATATATATATATATATATGTATATTTATATATATATATATATATATATGAGTGGTAGGGTGGTGAGTTTAAACGCCAAGAATCCGTTGAAGTTTTATTACTGACGTTTCGTCCAACTAGGACTTCTTCAGAGTCTACACATTTAAG
>NC_134782.1:11719699-11724699 GCF_046742065.1 Oratosquilla oratoria
CTCCTCCTCTTCCTCCTCCTCCTCTTCCTCCTCCTCCTCTTCCTCCTCCTCCTCTTCCTCCTCCTCCTCTTCCTCCTCTTCCTCCTCCTCCTCCTCCTCTTCCTCCTCCTCCTCCTCCTATTACTACTACTACTACTACTACTACTACTACTACTACTACTACTACTACTACTACTACTACTACTACTACTACTATTTCTACTTCTACCTCTAATACTACTACTTCTACTACTTCTTCTTCTCCCCCTTTTTCTCCTCTCCATCCTTCCTTTTCTTCTCTTCTTCTCTCTCTCCTTTTTTTTCTCCACTCTTATTTTTTCCTCTTCCCCTGATTCACTTTCCCCCCTTCCCTTTCTCAATATCCCTCTATGCATCCTCTTCCTCTTCCAACTCATCTTCCTCTTCCTCACCCCTTCCTCCCCTTTCTCTCCATCACTCTTCCACTTCCTCCTTTTCTTTTTTCTCTTCCTCTTCCCCTTCCCCTTCTTCTTCCCCTTCCCCTTCTTCTTCCTCTTCCTCTTCCTCTTCCCCTTGCTCCTCCTCTTCCTCTTCCTCTTCCTCACTCAATCCTCCTCTTCCTCCTCCATCGCCCCTGCCTCCTAATAATTTCAATATAATTAAAGAGTAGCTGAGGGTCCTGACAGGTCGAATGTATAATGCAAAGCGGGCCTCTCGCTTTTGTCATTTTCAACACTTTGGACCTCCACCTTCCTCGTCCTCCTCCTCCTCCTCCTCCTCCTCCTCCTCCTCCTCCTCCTCCTCCTCCTCCTCCTCCTCCTCCCCTCATGCTAATAGGGAGGGTGACGACGAAGAGAGGAGAAGATTCAGGGGAATGAAGACTAAGAAGAGCAGAAATAAGAAGAGAAGAAGTAGAAGAAGTGGAAAGAAGAGAAGTCGGAGGAGTATGAAGAGGAGGAGGAAAGGGAGGAGGAGGAGAAGGAAGAGGAAGAAGACAAGTGGTTTGGGTGTGTGAATTTATGGTGATTTTGTGGAGCAGTGGGTTAAAGGAGGTTGAGAGAACGTGGAATTTAGTATTCTCTGAGGAAGTGAGACAGGAGGAAGAGGAAAAGGAAGAGGAAGAGGAGGAGGAGGAAAAAGAGGAAGAGTAAGTGGAGGAAGAGGAGGAAAAGGAAGATAAGGAGGAGGAAGGGGAAGAAGTGGATAAGGAAGAAGAAGAGGAGGAAGAGGAAGGGAAGGAATAGAAGGGGGAGGAAGAGGAGGAGGAAGAAAATATGAGGAATAGGAGGAGAAAGAACAGGAAGAGCGTAAGAGGAGGAAGAGGAAGATAAGGAATAGGAGGAAAAGGAGGAGGAGGAGGGGGGAGGAAAAGGAGGAGGAGGAAAAGGAGGAGGAAGAGGAGGAAGATGCCACAAATGGGAAGTTTGAGTCCCCAGGACTCAGCGCATGACGTCAGTAAGGATATATGGTGTGGAATAAGCTTCATCAAAGGCTATCATACTTAGCCACCTCGCAGAGCAGCCAGCGTGTGAAATGTTAAGTAGGATAGACTTACGAGTAGGTTAAACCACTTCCGTAAAATGGCCACCTTATATATTTTGATATGTTTAATGAAAAATATGTTATTGAGTTGAGTTGGTGTCAAACAAATAACTAGAATCATAGGTACCCATGAAACCTCGTCCTTCTAGAACAACAGCGTCTTAGGTAAACTAGATTACAAATCTGAGAAAAGTAAACATTACAATCTTCTTCTTCTTCTTCTTCTTCGTCTTCTTCTTCTTCTTCTTCTTCTTCTTCTTCTTCTTCTTCTTCTTCTTCTTCTTCTTCTTCTTCTTCTTCTTCTTCTTCTTCTTCTTCTTCTTCTTCTTCTTCTTCTTCTTCTTCTTCTTCTTCTTCTTCTTCTTCTTCTTCTTCTTCTTCTTCTTCTTCTTCTTCTTCGTCTTCTTCTTCTTCTTCTTCTTCTTCTTCTTCTTCTTCTTCTTCTTCTTCTTCTTCTTCTTCTTCTTCTTCTTCTTCTTCTTCTTCTTCTTCTTCTTCTTCTTCTTCTTCTTCTTCTTCTTCTTCTTCTTCTTCTTCTTCTTCTTCTTCTTCTTCTTCTTCTTCTTCTTCTTCTTCTTCTTCTTCTTCTTCTTCTTCTTCTTCTTCTTCTTCTTCTTCTTCTTCTTCTTCTTCTTCTTCTTCTTCTTCTTCTTCTTCTTCTTTCTTCTTCTTCTTCTTCTTCTTCTTCTTCTTCTTCTTCTTCTTCTTTCTTCTTCTTCTTCTTCTTTCTTCTTCTTCTTCTTCTTCTTCTTCTTTCTTCTTCTTCTTCTTCTTCTTCTTCTTCTTCTTCTTCTTCTTCTTCTTCTTCTTCTTCTTCTTCTTCTTCTTCTTCTTCTTCTTCTTCTTCTTCTTCATCTTCTTCTTCTTCTTCTTCTTCTTCTTCTTCTTCTTCTTCTTCTTCTTCTTCTTCTTCTTCTTCTTCTTCTTCTTCTTCTTCTTCTTCTTCTTCTTCTTCTTCTTCTTCTTCTTCTTCTTCTTCTTCTTCTTCTTCTTCTTCTTCTTCTTCTTCTTCTTCTCTTCTTCTTCTTCTTCTTCTTCTTCTTCTTCTTCTTCTTCTTCTTCTTCTTCTTCTTCTTCTTCTTCTTCTTCTTCTTCTTCTTCTTCTTCTTCTTCTTCTTCTTCTTCTTCTTCTTCTTCTTCTTTTTTCCGTTAACCATATTGAAATGATCGAGGTCAGCGTTATGGGTTAAGAAGTAAAGATAACATGAAGAAGACCTGGTCAGCGTTAACAGGGATTAGGACATAAGTTTGATATGAGAAAATGAAATCGATGGTACTAAAGAAATAAAATGAAACAAAATAGAATCAGATAAAAACATAGAATAGATAATTAAAGGAAAATAAGATAAAATGAAATAAAACAAAACAATATAAAATAAAGTAAAGTAAAACAAATAATCAAGATATAACGAGATTTAAAAAAGTAAAACAAAATGAAATGGAAATAAATGAAAAAAATATGTTTGACGTCTATGCTGTAGATCTACTTGGTCGTATATTGAATGTAATGTTCCGGCGGTAAGAAAAAAAAAAAAAAAAAAAAAAACCTTCGTCGTTCTTTTTTATCTAATTAAAAGCGAAATATATTTCCAATCGGACTGACGCCTGAATAGGGAGTTCAATCCTTATATAATAGTTTACTGAAGGAAAAAAAATGGTAAAAAATGACACACTGGATTTCCCTCTCTTAAATTCATAACTCATGTGTTCATCTATTCTATATGTAAGACACATCCCTTTATTCCAGCGTTTCTCAACCTTTTTACCCTTGCGTAACCTTTAAAATAAATTGCATGTCTCAAGGAACCCCTGCGCAAAAAAACAAAACAAAAAAACATATACCATATCTTTCTCATTCTATTTTCATCGTAATAATAGGTTAGATAGGATGATGTCTATATTACATTATTACAATAACCAAGAATATGTCGTGCGTGTTTGATTACATTACGTATATGAAATTAAATAAAAAATCAAAAGTGCATTAGCTTATCTCACTTGTTCTCGCGGAACCCTTAGGGACCTTTTGCGGAACCTTAGGGTTCCGGGGAACCCTGATTGAGAAACGCTGCTTTAATCCTACATAGATACAGAATAAGACCATTTAGCTTTAACCACAGTACGTTTTCACCATCTCCAGCTTATCCAAAACATAACGACAATATTCAGTGTTACATTAATGGTAATTATACAAAACTAAAATATTTTTTCTACTGAGTCGGTTGCACATTGTTCACTTTATAGATTTCTTAAGTGATTTTTCACAGCTGATAAAGAATTCACAGTGTATTGTAGTAAGTAATATATAACCCTAAACACAAAGAATTTGTTTACATTTACTTGAATAACTACACACAGGCATAAACACGCCCGCACATACGCAGGTATACACAAAAGCAAATACAATTATATGCATGAACACTAAAACGCCCTCTCTCGCTCTCTCACTCTTTCGCTATCTCGCTCAGTCGCTCTTGCTCTCTGTCTGTCTGTCTGTCTGTCTGTCTGTCTGTCTGTCTGTCTGTCTGTCTGTCTGTCTGTCTGTCTGTGTCTGTCTGTCTGTCTGTCTGTCTGTGTCTGTCTGTCTGTCTGTCTGTCTGTCTGTGTCTGTCTGTCTGTGTCTGTCTGTCTGTGTCTGTCTCTCTCTCTCTCTCTCTCTCTCTCTCTCTCTCTCTCTCTCTCTCTCTCTCTCTCTCTCTCTCTCTCTCTCTCTCTCTCTCTCTCTCTCTCTCTCTCTCTCTCTCTCTCTCTCTCTCTCTCTCTCTCTCTCTCTCTCTCTCTCTCTCTCTCTCTCTCTCTCTCTCTCTCTCTCTCTTCTCTCTCTCTCTCTCTCTCTCTCTCTCTCTCTCTCTCTCTCTCTCTCTCTCTCTCTCTCTCTCTCTCTCTCTCTCTCTCTCTCTCTCTCTCTTTCTCTCTCTTTTCTCTCTCCCACTCAGTCGCTCTCCCTCTCTCTGTCTATCTGTCTGTCTGTCTGTATGTCTGTATGTCTGTCTGTCTCTCCAGCTCTTTTGCACTCTCACTGTCTAGCTCTCTAGCTCCCTTTCTCTTTTGCTCTCTTGCTCTCTTGCTTATTCTATCTTTGTATCTTTATCTCTATTTCTCCATCTCTCTATCTCCCTACTTCTATCTCTATCTCTCTATCTCTCTATCTCTCTGTCTATCTCTCTACCTCTCAATCTATCTCTCTATTTATCGCTATCTCTATCTCTATCTCTCTTTCTGACTCTCTATCTCTCTATCTCTCTTCCTCTACCTTTATCTCAATCTCTATATCTCTATCTCTATATCTATATCTGTCATTCTTTAACTCACACACACACACACACACACACACACACACACACACACACACACACACACACACACACACACACACACACACACACACACACACACACATACACACATACACACATACACACATACACACATACACACACACACACACACACACACACACACACACACACACACACACACACACACACACACACACACAC
>NC_134782.1:11729699-11744858 GCF_046742065.1 Oratosquilla oratoria
AAGTGCAACTGATTGTGGAAGTCATAGGAAGAGACAACACCTTGAAATGTTATGGGAATGTAAAAAGAATGGAAAAGAACAGATATCCTAAGAAATATATGGAGTGGGAAACAAGAAGAAAGAAGCCGGCGGGAAGACCTAGAAAGAGATAGTTAGATAATGTAAAGATAAACTTAGACAAGAAGAAATTTAACACTAGAGGAAATATATCAAAAGAGATTATACGAAGATCGTGACGGATGGTAGAGTTTCATCAAAAGACCGACGTCTGACAGATGATACCATCTCCCTTATGTCTGGTGAGAAAGGTGAGAAAGTCTTGTAAACGACATGACATCACAACGCGTCCAATTTTTCATAGACTTAGGTCATCATTTCTTCTTACTTCGTCCTTTTCTTTATAGGCCTGATGATGCAAATTTAGTTCGATTTTCTAAATACATAATCATGGTATTGATTTCTTATGAAACATTCACTGAATGAAATCACTGGGCGACGTCCAGAACGATACACACATAATATAAATCGTAGCTGGTGGCGTAATAGAAATCTTCCTGGTCTTCCATTTGTTTAGTTGCGGGTTTGAATCCAGCTCTCCTTTCGGATTCTTTAGGGTGCATTGGGCTTCGGTCGCAGCTACTCAGCGCTTCCTGGCGTACCTTCCTCACCTAAGATATCAAAAGTGCTCTACTCTAATACCATGGTTAACATATACTGTTTTTATCAGTATCCCATTTAATTTTTTTTCTTATATCGTTTCAAAAGCATTTTCCAATTCGTTAGTATTTCCAATAATCTATTAATTTTTAATTTGCCTTGGTAAAATGTATACATAAGCTACAAATAATGAAAAACTAAATATTAAGAAAATAAATAACCACTATCTAGCAGCTTTAAATCTATTGAATATTGAGATCTCTCAAAATATTATTATAAGATATTGGTTTAAGTGAAATGAGGTGAAGGGAAGCGAGGTGAGATGAGGGGAGGTCAGATCAGGTCGGGTCAGGTGAGTTGGGTTGTGTTGGGTTAGGTTAAGTCAGGTTAGGTTAGGCTAGACTAGGTTAGTTAGGTTGGATTAGGTTAGGTTAATTTAGGTCAGGCTAAGCTAGTTTAGATTAGGTTAGGCTAGGTTAGGCTAGGTTAAGTTACGCTAGGTTTTGCTAGGTTGGGTTAGGTTAGGCTAGGTTAGATTAGGCTAGGTTAGATTAGGCTAGGTTAGATTAGGCTAGGTTACGCTAGGTTTTGCTAGGTTGGGTTAGGTTAGGCTAGATTAGATTAGGCTAGGTTAGATTAGGCTAGGTTAGGCTAGGTTAGGGTAGGTTGGGTTAGGTTGGGTTAGTGACTGAGGAAATGAAATTCATGCAAATCACACAGTATTCCCTCCCTCTCTCCCTCCATCCCTCTCTCCATTCCTTTCTCCCTTATGCCACCACTTCCTCCTCCTCCTCCTCCTCCTCCACCACCTACTAACATCCCCTCCCCACCATCCACCCTTTCCCTCCTTCCTCCCCTTCTTCCACCTACATTCCCATTCCTCCCACAACCCCCATCTCACCTTCTCCTCCTCCCCCTTCTCTTCTTCACACCACCTCAAACCCCACGAGTACCTTTTTCCCCTCCTCTTCCCACCATCCCCCCTAACCTTTTCCTCTTCCTCCTCTTCCTCCTCCTCCTCCTTCCACGAAAACCTCACGACTCCCATCTGCTGCTACTCCTCCTCCTCCTCCTCCTCCTCCTCCTCCTCCTCCTCCTCCTCCTCCTCCTCCTCCCACCATCCCTACCAATGCCAACACCTCCCTCGACCCCCACCCTCACTTCATCTGGCACCCCCACTCCTCCTCCCACCATAACCCCCCCTCCCCCCACCTCCTCCGATCGGTAAAACAACCACGGATCCAACCACTTTCCGAAATCACCGCAATTGGCGCTCGGGCAATGATACGTCCGCGTCGCGGGCCCACCGCAGTCCGGGCTCGCATCGCTCACAATCACGGCAATCAGGGCCTTATCACCGGGGTCGCGATGGCCACGCGGCACCGAGACCTTATCTTATCTCGATCTCAATTCATTTGGCGAAACGCAAACCGCGAATTTGCGGAATCGACAGAATTGGGTAACAGCCCAGTTCAACAGGGTCTGCTTGTGTGTATTTGTGTGTGTGTGTGTATTGCCTTTTTTTTTTTTGTGTGTGTGTGTGTGTGTGTGTGTGTGTGTGTGTGTGTGTGTGTGTGTGTGTGTGTGTGTGTGTGTGTGTGTGTGTGTTTTTGTGTGTGTGTGTGTGTGTGTGTATGTGTTTGTGCATGTGTGTGTGTATTTTTGTGTCTTTGTGTGTTTGTGCTTTCGTGTGTCTCTGTGTGAGTGCATGTGTACTGTGTTAGCGCGTTTGGTTCAGTTTATATTTATATTATGTATGTGTCTATGTGTCTGTTTACGCCTGTTTCTGCGTTTGTGTGTCTGCCTCATATGTCTGTGTCTGTGTTTGTGTCTTTGTGTCTGTGTATCTTTGCCTGTGTCTATCTTTTCGCGCGTTCACGTGTATTCGCCCATTGCCTATCTTTTGCGATCTCTGCATATATTCATGAGATTTTTCTTTATGACAGCAAATATGTGTTCTTGTCCACGCGTATGATTGTGCCTGTTTACCTTTCCTGTCCCCAGGAAAAAAGGGTTATACATCAACGTGTAGACTGTAAGCGCACACGATTTTTTTTTTTGGGGGGGGAGGGTCCTAATTTAGTTTCGTTAACTTGCCCTTTTCGTACCCTTTTCTAGAACGGAGGGTGTTCCAAAATTGAATATAAATAGCTATTGGTAGCTGGAAATGTGTAAACAAATCTAAATGGTGCTGCACTAAAGAAATGAAATATAACTCTACGTCAGTGATATCAAGGTCGGAAACTAAACGACAAAAAAAAAAAAAAAGACAAAGATAAGAAAAAAGAAAAAAAAAGGAAGGCTGTCTGGTATATGTAAAAACTTTTCGAACAAATAATTACTAAATCTAGGAATATTTACAAATCTATTCACAAAACTTTTCGAGCAAATAATTACTAAATCTAGGAATATTTACAATATGCACAAAGTAACTTCCCTTCAGAATACCATTAATCATCATTGTACAGTGAATTAAACTGTACTATAAACACCATCTGCACAATTACTTATGAAAGTAGCACTTATGAACATATGACTAAATCTGCGAATTTTCGAAATCTTAGTAGTACAGAGTAACTTCCCTTCTGAATATCATTACCATTATACAATGAATTAAACTATACAGTAAACATCATCTATATATTTACGTTGTATAACTTTGAGATGTTTTGACTGGCTACCTCCTTTGTTAGGGGGAAGAATCCTTTTAGTATGTAAACAGATTGTTTACGCAATTTTCATTTAATAAAGTTCAGCTTGTTTATAGAAAGACGCAAACCCACCTAATCCTTTACAATGAAATTTTCATTCGATTTTACATAAACAAACTTTAGAGCAAAGCTATGACTTATGGATTTCAGTGGAAGTAATTCCCATCGTCTGGACAAAACCTGTTGTTTACATACAGATCATTCGAGTCAGGTTGAATTTCCATGCAGCTGGGAAGCATCAATCTCGCAAATAATTGATATTAATTACATCATCGATCACTGACACGGTTGTATGGATGTCTGCAACACTCGGCAAAGAAAAGAACCGACTTATCATAGAATGATATTTATCTGTGGAAAGATTGATCTCAGTCGCAGCATAGATCATTATTCGGCTCACGGCACCTATCGCCTTCACCTCTACGGCCCAGGGTTCTTTTTCTAGCTGAATGAAATTGTATGGTGTGAAACAAATGGGAATTGCCACCTTGTCCTGTTTTTTTTTTTTTTTTTTTTTTTTTTTTACGCCTTTCCCTTTTTGGCTACCTCCCTTGGAAGGGGGAAAAAGCCTTGGTATATGTATGTATGTATGTACGCAACTTTGCTATGTAACTTATGTCGGCAGGAGCAATGTGATTGGATTTTATAAAGAACCAGCTACTTCTAGCTATAAACAAAGCTGCGTGACTGTGGCCCGAAGGGGTATCATTGAAAGTCATTAAAATATTGAGCGCATGAATCGTAAGGCAGCCAGTAGTTCACACGATGTCAAAAATGCATTTGACTTAATGTTTTATAATATAGGAAACACAAATTAAAGATGATTTTAACCGAAATTGGTTAGAGAGTTACATAAACGGTTTCATATAATTACCGTGTATGGAACTGTGAAAATATAAGAAAAATGCTCAACAAATAAGATAAGAAAACAAATTGTAAGAAAAAAGAAAGAAAGAAGAATTAAGAGAAGCAAATTATGTAAAAAAAAAAAGTATAAAAAACTATGAAGAAAATATGAGCGAAAGTAGGAAGGAAAAATAAAGAATGAAAGAAAAAGAAAAAGAAAAGAAAAAGAAAAAGAAAAAGAAAAGAAAAAGAAAATAAGTACAACAGGAAAGCGAAATCCTGATCGATCATCAATGAGCAAACAGAACCCACCTTAATATTAACAAATCGAACAAATCCAAGATTTCCCTGGCCTTTCTTCAGTTACTAACGGTCGGTTCTCGGAAAAAAAAAAAAAAAAAAAAAAAAAAAAATTTGACCTGCACGCCATTTGCCCCGAGCCATTTTGGGTGGGCGACCTTTTGGTCCGTGCTAGACCCGGATCAGTGATGATTGCAAAGATGATCTGTGAGGTCGGTTCTTGGACCGGTATTACTGGGTCTGGGAAGGCTCTCTCCCTCTCTCCCTCTCTCCCCCTCACTTCCTCTCCACCCTCACTCCCTCCAACCACCCTTACTTGTTGAGTTTAGGCTTTTCCTCATATGATTGAGCATCGGCTTGCGTGATGTGTTCTTACAAACACGTACATATATGCTCACATGTACACGCTCAAGAGCTCACTCTGGTTAACTGTGCACATACCTGTGTGTAGGTCTAGTATTAGGTATGGGGAGGAATATGTGTACACGTGGATTGGTGTACGGGTTATGTATTTGTAATATAAAAAACATTGGTTCTTTTATTGGACCATTTAATGGTTCGTTTAATATACATAAGCAAGTATATGTACACATGCAGACACGCTCGTACACATACACACACACACACACACACACACACACACACACACACACACACACACACACACACACACACACACACACACACACACACACACACACACACACACACACACTCACACACTCACACTTGATGGCGCAGTGGTAAAGATCGCACCCGCCACAACGGCGGTCCGGGTTCGAATCCCGCTCAGGGCTGAAATAATTTTGGTATCGCTGCGCTGCGAGTCGTTACTCCAACTCTCATGGGCGGGGAGTTAGGTGTGTGTGCGCGTGTAAGGGCACAGCATTACCCATAGATCGGTCATATATGAGCTCTGAGCTCTATTCCGGGAGGGAAATAGCTGTCGATCACCAGGGCAATACGTGATCCAAGACCGTGGTGAATCACACACACACACACACACACACACACACACACACACACACACACACACACACACACACACACACACACACACACACACACACACATACACACACATACACACACACACACATACACACACACACACACACACACACACACACACACACACACACACACACACACACACACACACACATACACACACACATACACACACACACACACACACACACACACACACACACACACACACACACACACACACACACACACACACACACACACACACACACACACACACACACACACACACACACACACACACACACACACACACACACACGGGGCACACTTTCGAATGTGAAAATGAAGGAAATGTCCTTAACCCCCATTCCCCTGTGTTATTCCTGAAGGTTGATTAAAGAAAATTCTTAACCAGACTAAAAAGGCTAAAGTACGTCACGACAGCAAAAGGGGTTTGTGAGTGGGAGGGGGCTTGACAAAACCTGGTCCTCCAAGTTTGCGTTCTTTGAGGTTGACCTTGGGGAGAAGGCTTCTAGGTCTTGGTGAGGGCGGGGTAAGAGCTCCGGCCTTAACTAAGAAGAGGTTTCCAAACTGCAGTTAAACTAATAACGTGTTTGGGCATGTATATGTGTCGGTGTATGAATAGGTGTGTGTGCATTTGTGTATGTAAGTGTGTATGCCTGAGGGGAAGGGGAGGGTGAGGGTGAGAGGGAAGGTGAGGATGAGGGTAAGGGTGAAGGTGGAAAGGAGAAGGTGGAGATGGGGAAGGAGGTGGAGTAGGAGTAAGGAGAGGAGAGGAAAGAGAAGGAGAGGATTGTTGTTGCTAAGGACTGTAGTTTACCAGCGCTTCTGTCCTAGTAGGGAAAGTGCATCCGACTCAATTTCCCCCCACTTAGCACAAAGAACACCTTTTCGTCTATTATGGCTAACGCCAGACGATTTTATTCAGCTGGGAGGAACCCAGGCCATGAAGATGGCCTACCTCCCACCCCCTGGGGCCCTAGGCACAGCCCTAAGGGCCCCAGGACCAGCCTTTATATTATTATTATTATTATTATTGTTTTTTTTTTTCTTAAGGCCCAAAATTTTGAACGACGAGTGGGGTGGCTGAGTGAATTTCTTATTATTTTTTTTCGTAGTTGGGCGGACAGCGTGAAATGCTCTATATCCGTCGGCTGCTATGGATCTTAAAAAATGGAAAAAGAAGAATAAAAACGGTCGACTGGATGAAAGCGGGTGTGTAGGAAACCGCGCCAGAGTAGCTGGAGGAGGAGGAACTGCAGCAGCCGGAGACCCGCCGACGACGACGCCACCGCTCGCAAGATCTTCCGGAGACTTCCCGGGTCCATCATTGTCGAACGGACCCGGGGCAAAGCGACAAAAGAAAAAAAAAAAATCTAAAAAAAAAAAAAGTTATCTGACGCTTGTTGCCACATATAATCTAGTAATTAGAAATGGAAAAATATAAAGATTGGAAAAAGAAGTATAACCATTGGCCCTTACAATTACTATAACAAACAATGAGGTGTGGGCAACATTTTACCATTAAAAATATAAATAAGCAAGTTAAAATTAGAATGATTACTGTACAAAATATGAGTACAGAAATGACAATTACACTTTCATCCAGTTTTTTCATTTTATAATATTACAAGCACCTGGCTTCGCCAGCCACGGCTGCGCCGTGGGTGCTTGGTCTGCGGCGCTGCTTGCTTCGCCCCAGAGCTACGCCCAGTTTTACCCGACAAAGTAATGCTTCATAAAACATTCAGAAACACTGTCTTCAATTTGTCCATCAAAAAGTTCAGGACTGTCAAACATTTAATCGGAATATTGAAAATCTTTGTTGTTTCGTAGAGAATCATTGAACTTAATTGCCTTTCGATGAAATTCCCGCACAGATTCCTTAACACAATTTTTTGACAGCCTGGTATAAGCTTGGAAAAGTTTGGGCATGTTCATTCCGTAGTCGGCAACTCAAACTCTTATCATTTTGTAAAGCGGCTTTTGAAATTTTCCGAGTACCTGTAACCCACTTCCAAAAATGTCTTTGACGCTTCTTTTTGTCGGCTTCGGTTTCTAAAGGCATTGTTCCTGGTGATCTAATCGTAAGATTTGTTGCCCTCCTTTTTTAACGATTAAAACTTTTATTACACACGTGTCCCTTTTTGCCGGTTTAGTGGGGGAGAAACATACACCCGGGTTCATTAAAAGACAGCCGGGACACCCGGGTTCATTAAAAGACAGCCGGGAGTATTTTTTTTTTCTTTATTTAGTTATTCTTAGAAATGAACTTCTAAGTTTTATCTTTAATTTACAAAAATGTTAAAAAAAAAAAAATGTACTTAACCCACTCGTCGTCGGTGGCGTCGTTCTCCTGCTCCACCTGCGGGTCTTGCAGTTCCTCTTGTTCTTCTTCTTGGTTCGATGTCTCTGGCGCGGTGTTCTCCCGAAGTCTTGGAGTCATTCATTCACAAGTCGTCCGAAGTTCGTCATCCTCCAGCACACGACCTCGGGAGGGGAGCCTAAGGAGGACCTCACCCCACTTCCATCCACCGGGAAGACCTCAGATGGTCGCTCGCTTACCCACGTGCCGAAAAGGACGCCAGATGCAAAGTCGACATTTCCACTTGTCTAGTTGCTTATTGTCATCATTACCATTATTATCATTATTATTATTATTATTATTATTATTATTATTATTATTATTATTATTATTATTATTATTATTATTATTATTATTATTATTATTATTATTATTATTATTATTGTTATTATTGTTGTTATTGTCATTATCGTTATTATTGTTATTATTATTGTTATTATTGTTGTTATTATTATTGATATTGTTGTTATTGTTATTGTTATTATTGTTGTTGTCATTGTCATTGTTATTATTATTTTTGTTGTCATTGTCATTGTTATTATTATTTTTGTTGTTGTTTTTGCTGCTTTTGTTGTTGTTTTTGTTGCTGTTGTTGCTGTCGTTGTTGTTGCTGCTGAACTGCCTTGTTGCCCCAGCATTACATGATGTCTGGTGCACTTGCATGCATTGCACCACAGTGCACTCATGTTCCCATTGGACTAAAAATAGGTGCGTAAGGTCTTGCAAGTAACTCCTCTGTAGCTCTGGTCTTGACTGAAGGAGAATGAGTATTCTTTTACATCAATATTTATGCACATCAGTACATACATCTTTATGGTTATGGTACTTGTCTATCAAAACAAACACCATATGAAGACGAAGGCTCTATTACTATGACGTTTCGCTTGTTGGAGTTTTATCAAGTGTATCTATGTTACTTGTGCATGGGATTTTTACATAAAAATTTCTTGTGTCATATATTTTGTGCCCAGAACGACCGTGACAGCCGGAAAAGATTGTGGGTGGGAAGCGGCCTTTCCATAATAACAGACAAAGGTGTTATGTGACACGAAGAGGGTGTAATAAACTCACCCTTGCTCGAGGTAATTGAATGTATAGGCTTCTCAAGGGTGAGAGGAAAAGGGAGAGGGTTGAGGGTGATTGCGGGGAGTTAAGTGTAATCTGTGTGGGGCCTCTAGGTGGAGGTTGTATATCTTTGTGAGTTACTTGTATGGTGTCAGGGTTGTGGTAGATGGTTCGGGAATTCTTCGGGGAAATTGGTGGTATACCGACTGGTTCACACGCGCGTGTGTATACACAAACACAGACACACACACACACACACACACACACACACACACACACACACACACACACACACACTGTTATCATACATAGATGGATTAGAATGAGGACTTGTGAGAGTAAAAGATAATCAAGAATAATCAGAACGAAAGAGGTAAAAGGGAGAGAAATCAAGAAAGTGAAAGAAAGAGAAGGAATTCAGCAAGGTCTGAGACAAGTAGAAGTGTGTGTGTGTGTGAGGTAATATAAGTAACGCTGCTTTAGTATGTCTGATTCTGTGAGTGTCGGATTCCCCTTAAATGGGATTAGATTCTCGAGATAATAGTCTTGAATTATGCACGAGGCTGTAATCCTGTTTTTGTTTTTGTTTTTGTTTTTTTCATCCGGGCTTGTTTTCAAAACTAGGTTTTCAGAAAAGTGTTTTATGTCTTTTCATTATTGTTTATTGTAATCTGATGATAATTTAAAGTTTCTGTAGGTATTTGCCAGCAGTTAGTACACCTTAGATTACAGCCTGAAATAGACTTGTGCAGACTAACCTTGGAAAGCGATCCAGTAAAGGATAGTCTCTCATTTTTTTTTATTCATCATATTGTATTGTATTATATTATATCATATAATATATTTTATTATATTATATTATATTGTATATTATTTTATATGTTATATTATATATTATATTATATGTTATATTATATATTATATTATGATATATCATATTGTATTATATTGTATTATATTATATTATATTATGTTATATTAGGATATATTATATTATATTATATTATATTTATATTATATATTATGTTATACTATATCATATACTCATTATATTATATATTATATGACGTATTCTATTTCAATTTATTTTGTTTTATCTTATTTTTTTATTTCATATTTTATATATTTATTCATTTCTTTATCTTATCTATTCTACGAGTATGTACTTATTCTATTTCATTTTATTTCATATTATTTTTCTTTCAGTTTGATTTTCTCTTTTATTATCTTTAATTCTATTCTATTACATTTTACTTTGTTTTGTTTTAGTTAATTCTATTTCATCTAATTTTGTTTAATTTTATTCTACTTTAATTGCTTTTTCTTTTGCTTGATTTTCTCTATGCATTTTTATTTTATTTTCTATATATGTATTTTTGTTTTATGTAATCTAATCTATGAGAAAAATATTACTGAAGTTGTTTTGTCTGAATATGGACACTTTTGGTCGAATGACGTCATGGCTCCGCTCCCCAAAGAGGGAGCGGGTTCACCTCAATCAACGTTTGTCAAAAAATTATTTTTTAAGATATGATGATAAGTTTTTGGTTTGTAATTATCAGAGTCTATTGAACTGTTTCTTCTTGTAATCTTACTTAATTTGTCATGCTGAATGTAACAAGGAACATCTTGTATCATAAACTAGTTATTTTATTTTATTTAACTTTATATTATTTCATATCGTATCTATTTTGATTTTCTTTGTTTTATTTTATTTTATTTTATTTTATTCTGTTTGATTTGATTTGATTTGATTTTATTATTTTTTATTTATTTTTTTATTTCCTTTCATTTAATTTTTTTTTTAGTTTTACCTTAATTTATTTCATTCTGTTTTCTTTGAAGTAAGAGAGAAGGAAATTAATAAAAAAGGGAAGAGAGAACGAAGAGAGGAACAAAAAGGGGAGGATAAGAGGAAAAGAGATGAGTGAAAAAGAAAGAGAGAGAGAGAGAGAGGAATGAGGGTCTGGAGGCAAAGAAAAAGTAAAAGAGGAGAAACGGAGGAAGAAGGAAAGAGAAAGAGAGAAGTGAGTGAGAAAAAAGGATGAGAAAAGAGAAAAATGGAGAGAGAGAAAAAAGAGAGGAGAGAAACGGAGGAAGAAGGAAAGAGAAAGAGAGAAGCAAATGAGAAAAAAAGGGTGAGAAAAAGAGAAAAAAATGGAGAGAGAAAAAAGAGAGGAGAAACGGAGGAAGAAAGAAAGAGAAAGAGAGAAGTGAGTGAGAAAAAAGAGGACGAAAAAAAGAGAGAAAAATGAAGAGAGAAAAAAAAAAAGAGAGGAGGTGATGCTGGGGTTATGATCTGCTCCAGAGAATCAAGAAGTACGAAGATTAATGGAGTTTGGTGTTAATGTGAATCAAAAGTGGTAGGAGTGAAGGAGCGAGGTGGATTGAGGGAGTGAGGTGGATTGAGGGAGTGAGGTGGATTGAGGGAGTGAGGTGGATTGAGGGAGTGAGGTGGATTGAGGGAGTGAGGTGGATTGAGGGAGTGAGGTGGATTGAGGGAGTGAGGTGGATTGAGGGAGTGAGGTGGATTGAGGGAGTGAGGTGGATTGAGGGAGTGAGGTGGATCGAGGGAGTTGCGAGGGCTGGAGACGCTTAGCACGTGAGGGAGGGAGAAGAGGTAGGGGAGGAGGAGGAGAGGGAAGGAAGAAGATAGGGAGGAGAGGGAGAGTGGGAAGGAGAGAGGAGGAAAAGAAGTAGGAAGAAAGAGAAAAGGAGAGGAGGAAAAGAAAGAGGAGGGGAGGGAGGAGAGCAGGTAGGGTAGGGAATAGAGAGGCAGTGAGAGAGAGGGAAGAGAAAGAAACAGAGATGAGGAGATGGAAGAAAATATAGAAAGGAAGATGGAAGACACATAAGGCAGGAGATAGAGGCAATTAGAGAGAGAGGAAAGAGAAGGAGAAAAAGAGGAAAAGAGAGAGGTAAAGAGGTAGAGGGTTGGGGACAGAGGCAGTTAGAGAGAGGGAAGAGAAGGGAAGAGGAAAGGAGAGTATGGGGAAAGAGAGAGGGAAAGAAGAAGGAAGATAGAGAGTATGGGAGATAGAGAGGTAGTTAGAGAGAGGGGTTGAGAGAGAAAGTATGGAGAAAGATAGAAAGTAAAGGAAGGAAGGAAGGAGGAGGAAGTGAGGAGGGAGGGAGGGAAGGAGATAAGGAGGGAAGGAGGGAATCTAAAGGGCCATTTACACGGTCGAACAGTTTGACAAACCCGGTTTGTCAGGCAAGCGTTTGAAGGGATGTTTGACCGTGTGAATGGGGTATTTGGTCGTCAAACATGTTTGTCGAACGTGTTTGACAACCAAATACCCTATTCACACGGTCAAACATCGCTTCAAACACTTGTTTGACAAACCGGGTTTGTCAAACTGTTCGACCGTATAAATGGCCCTAGAGGAGAATTTTTTAGATTTTGAGATTTTTGGGGTCGGGGGGGGGGTCAGGCGTGAGAATGAAGGATGGGTGTAGAACCTGACTGGCTTCACCGTGAGAATGGAAAAAGAAAGTGAGACTTCGGGTGTGAGCGCAGATTTAAAAGGATGAAAAATTAGGGAGGATATTCAAATTCCTTGTTATTAAAGTGACTAAGGACCTGAGATTAATAATGTGTAGCGTGAAATTGTCGTGGGTTTTATGTGAAACTATCCTTGTTGAGAAAGAGGAGAAGATGGAAAACATTAGTAGAGATGGATGGGGTGGAAGGGTGGGGGAAATGGACGAGTTGATCATCATCAACTTGTTGCTCTGGCTTGATGGATCAGCCCCATGGGATGGGGGAGGGGAGGGAAGGGGGGAAATTAGAGGGATTGAGAAAAAGTCTCACGATTTGTGAAGTAGGAGAAGAGCAAATTAATATAAAGAATGATAGGGGGGAAATTAGTACATAAGGAAAGATAGAGAAGAGAAGAGAAGAAAATAGAAGAAAAGGAAAGAAGAGAAGAGGAGAAGAAAAGAAAAGAAAAGAGTGGAGAAGAGAAGAGAAGAGAAGAGAAGAGAGGAAAAGATGGGAGAGGATAGGATAGGATAGGAGAGGATAGAAAAGGATAGAAAAGGATATGAAAAGGATAAAAAAGGATAGGAAAGGATAGAAAGGGATAGGAAAAGATAGGAAAGAATAGCAAAGGCTAGAAAGGATAGGAAAGGATAGGAAAAGATAGGAAAAGATAGGAAAGAAGAGAAGAAAAGGAAATAAGAGAAGAGAAGAGAAGAGAGGAGAGGAAAAGAGAGGAAAAGAGAGGAAAAGAGAGGAAAAGAGAGGAAAAGAGAAGTTACGTAAGGAGGAGAGAATTGAGAAAAATAATAGGACAAAAAGTGACATGAAATAAAGAAAAATGGCAAGAAAATACAGTACGAGGATAGAGCGTATAGGTAAAAAGTAAGGATAAGGGATACATAGGGAAAATACATTGGGAAACGGTGGGAGACGAGATGGAAGAGAATAAAAAGAAAGAGAGAGAGAGAGAGAGATAGATAGATAGAGAGAGAGAGAGAAACATCCGCAATGAGCTCAGAAGAAATCAGAATGAAGAGTGTGACACAAAATATATATATATATATATATATATATATATATATATATACATATATATATATATATATATATATATAAATATATATAATATATATATATATCACAAGCGAATGAAATGTTCTAACACATTAGTAAGATTGACTGAATATCCCATTATGGGAGAGAAGGAAGTTGGTTGAAAATACGTATATTTCGATTACCAACTGTCATCCCTTTCAGGGCTGAATGGATCACAGTAATCGCAATATACGTATCTTCAACCAACTTTCTTCTCTCTGATAGTGGAATATTCAGTCATGTATATATATATATATGTATATATATATATATATATATATACATATATATATATATATATATATATGTATATATATGTATATATGTGTGTGTGTGTGTCCTTTGTTAGTATGTGAAATTAAACAAGGAGAACCGGCATATATCAAACACAATGAAAATAATTATTTCTGTCGTTATGGCTTGAGATCATTTTCGGAAGATTTACAAGAACATGTATGTCAGTGTAGGAAACGTGAAGAGGGTAATAAATGGAGGTGGAAACTCCTTTCGGAAATTTACGGTGGCATCAACATCAAACGATACCGTTTTGAAAAAAAATATTCATAAACGTTTTCTGTACTTTATCAACGTTGTCCTCACCTTATAATCTTGGTACAGAGTCTCTCTCCCTCGCTCTGTCTCTCTCTCTCTCTCTCTCTCTCTCTCTCTCTCTCTCTCTCTCTCTCTCTCTCTCTCTCTCTCTCGCACATCTCTCTCTCTCTCTCTCCCCCCTCTCCCTCTCTCTCCTCTCTCTCATCTCCCTCCCTCTCTCCCCACTCTCTCATCTCTCGTCTCTCTCTCTCTTTCTCTCTCTCTCTCTCGTCTCTCATCGTCCCACCGCTCCGTCTCTCTCTCTCATCCATCTCACCTCTCTCTCTCTCTCTCTCTACCTCATCTCTCTCACTTTCTCTTCCTCTTTCTCTCTCATTCTTCTGCTCTCTCCTCCCTCTTCCTCTCTTCCCCTCTCATCTGCACCTCCTTTCTCCTCTCTCCCTCTCCTCTCTCTCTCACGTCGTCTCTCTCACCTTCATCTCTCTCCTACCTCCTCTCTCTCATCATCTCTCTCTCTCTCTCTCTTCCCTCTCTTTTTTCCTCTCTCACCGTCTCTCATCTCTCTCTCTCCTCTCTCTCCTTCTCTCTCTCTCCACTCATCTCTCTCTCTCTCTCTCTCTCTCTCCTACCCCCCCCTCTCATCCCTCCCCCTCCTCTCCCTCTCTCTCCCTCTCTCCTCCCCCCTCTTCAAACCCATCTCTTCTCCCTCCTCTCTCGTTCCCCCTCTCCTCCCCCCTCTCCCCCTCTCCCCCCCTCCTTCCCCCCCCCTCTGTCCCTCTCTCCTCTCTCTCCCTCTCCCTCTCCCTCTCCCCTCTCTCTCTCTCTCTCCCTCTGTCCCTCTCCCTCTCCCTCTCCCTCTCCCTCTCACCCTCTCCCACTCTCTCTCTCTCTCTCTCGCTCTCCTCTCCCTATATATATATATAATATATATTATATATTATATAATCTAATATATATGTATATAATCAAATGTGCCATGATTTTAAATTGTATTTTTTTTTTATACTTTTTTCATTTCTAACTTAGATTCTCCATTTACCTTCTTTAGATTAAGGCTTGGTAATTGGTAT
>NC_134782.1:11760358-11765358 GCF_046742065.1 Oratosquilla oratoria
AACGGGATATACATATTTGACTTTATATCCCGATAGAGCCTATGAGCTTGTCTTTAACATTGGGTGCTAGATGTATATCAACACACATCGTTAGTATTTGCTCATAAATTTCATGTGTTCTCATATACGTATTCTGACACTTTCATGAGAAAACCTCATGATGAATATATAGAAAGGAGATGCATGTGAAAGATTATTTTACTGACATACACATATGTATGTTCTTGTGCATATAAACTTATTGTTTCAATACAGGGCTTTCAAAACGTAACTTACGGGACATAATAACTGCGAACTGAGAAATATAATACTCTTATGTATGCTTTTCTTGAAATGGTACTCATAGATGTATAATCTCATCTAACTATATATGTAAGTGGATTCCTTACCACACATACAGTATTTGTACAATTAAAACGTAATTAAGTGGACAAATTTTAAATGTAAAAATAAATAGTGATGTGTGAAAAATACCAACTCTTTAAGTTTTTAATAAAAAGAAATGATATGCTTTTCTCTCTCGATGTCCTCTATCCTCTTCATTCTTTACACACACAAACACCCTCGCGCATAAGCGTATGCACACACACGCACACACAAATATGTTTTATAGTGTCGTGGTTTGTGTCTTAATGTCTCACATAGGATTGTGATCGAGCCCTCTCAGAGCCTGAAAGCTTCACTATGCTTAACCTGTTACCGTTACGGGCTCCTTTGTATAAAGGAGTACGATGTGTGTGCATACATCGATCTCTCATTCAGGAGAATATTATCTGTCGAACACGAGTCAAGCAAGGGATCCAAGAGCATAGTGGGGAAACACACAAATCACACACACACACACACACACACACACACACACACACACACACACACACACACACACACACACACACACACACACACACACACACACACACACACACACACAGTACATACGTATGAATACATACATATATATATATATAATGTATATATGTATACATATATGTATATATATATATATGTAATATATATATAATATGAGTGTGTGTGTGTGTATACGTGTGCGTGTGAGAGAGAGAGTCTACTTAACGTTCATTCTGTCCATATACGTCTTCACTCACGCAACGTTCTCGCGTGCACATATGCAATTATACAATCATATATGCACAGAAAGACATTTACATAAAGCTCATACAGAGATCCACACGCGCAAACACAAAAATGTGAAATATACAGTTACATATAAAAACATGACCATCTATTCTACTAGGGAACGCACGTACACACACACACACACACACACACACACACACACACACACACACACACACACACACACACACACACACACACACACACACACACACACACACACACACACGCACACACACACGCACGTACGCATGACCATCTCTTCTACTAGGGAACGCACGTACACACACACACACACACACACACACACACACACACACACACACACACACACACACACACACACACACACACACACACACACACACACACACACACACACACATACATTATGTGTGAGCATACTGAAACACACACATAAATACAAGCACAAACACATGTACCGTTTAACACTTTCTGTGTGTGTAGGAATGTAAACCCCTTGCGCAGCGTAACACACTTCATATAGATACGCGCCGTGATCGGCTGCCACCTTACCTTGACATTTGGGAAAGTATTCCTCTGAGGTGAGAAGAAGGTAATTTCCTCGACATCAGCACCTAAAGGTCGGAGGAACATTCCAGGTTCCTCTCGATCTCAGCTTCGAGAGATCGGTGGTTTTCTCTGGTTTATTACCTCTAATGCTCCTTTTCCACGTGTCGGCTTTTCGCCGTGCGCCCTCCCCGGCACGACGCCGTGCTTCCAAATAATCATTCGTGTCTGTGGACGCTTTCGCACGTCGTCGTGAGATGTGAAAGCGTCCATAACCACCCGTGTTTATTTAAAAAAGACGACGTCGTGTCGATGACGGCCTACGGTAGTTTGCCCGATAGGTCGAAGGGCAAATCTCACAGGGTGCGGGACTTACTGTTGAGGGTTGTTTAAGAATTGCTTAGCTAGGTTGTACTAAACTCTGGCTATTACCAATTGGTTTTACTCAGCAAGAGAGGTATCCTGGCCAAGAGCATTTTCATCCTCATGCTGTGTTTTGTGATTTTAGGCTTTTATTCTACCTGGGGTCAGACGGTTTTATTCAGCTGAGATAAACCTCCAAATCACAGCGAAAGAGTTAGAAATGGTAACGTTATTGATGAGAGCATGGAAACAACGTTGAGTTTTTTAGAGATGGTGGTGATAATGGTGATGGTAATGGTGATGATGGTGGTGGTGTTAGTGATTGCCATGGTGTTTGTGATTGTGATGATGTTGGTGTTGGTGACTGCAATGGTGTTTGTGATTGTTGTTGTGGTGGTGAAAGTAATAGTGAAGGTTGTAGAGGTGATGGTGATGGTGGTCGTGGTAGTGATAGTAATAGTGATGATGATGGTGGTGATGGTTACATTGTATAAAAGTGTCAGCTGCCGCCAAGTCTAACGAAATAAACACCAGATAAAGCCTTTATTGGTAAGATGTTTCGCATGTTAAAGCTTTTTCAAGTATTACGACTATCTACTCGAAAAATCTGTAATTAGCGAAACGTCGTGCTAATGAGGGCTCCGTGCTCGTATGATATCTATTTCAATAGATGATTATCTTTATGGTGATTGAGATGGTGATGATGATTGCGAGGGTGATTGTGATGGTGATATTAATGGTGATTATCATGGTGGCAGTGAAGGTTGTGGTGATGGTGGTAGTGGTAGTGGTGGTCATGGTGATAACGAGGACAAGGACGAGAACGAGGACAAAGACGAGAACGAGGACTGTGAAGATGGGGGAAATAGGAACAATAACGGTGATCTTCCACCTATTAGAACTTCCTTGTGGTAAAGATATGTTCTTAATGAAGCAGTACATGTCTTGGCTACTTTTAGGTGGCAGTACACTTCTTGAGTACTTTTAGGTGGCAGTACACTTCTTGAGTACTTTTGGGTATATTTATGGTGTGGGGGGGGGTTTCTTTTTGTAATTCCCTCATCACGTTATATCATATCAATCACACCCTCAGGTTTGACTTTAATTACCATCCTACAATCGTTTTCATTACGAGCGTCTTAACTTTTGAGGGGGACATTTTATTGAAAGAATGGAAATCCTGGGGAAAGCAGTGGCAAGTGTGTTTTATCCGTGGCGGAAACTGGAGACTTTTGGCGAATTGGGCACTCTGCTCCTCTGTGCGAAATATCTTTCTATGTCTACGTATCCATATATGTATATGGATATGTATATGTATATGTATATGTATATGTATATGTATATGTATATGTATATGTTTAAGTATATGTATATGTATATGTATATGTATATGCATATGTATATGTATATTTATGTGTATGTGTACATGTACATGTACATGTATATGTATATGCATATGTATATATATATATATATACTGTATGTAATGTATTTATATATTATATGATATTGTGTGTGTGTGTTTCTGTGTGTAGGTGTGGTTATCAGCGCGTGTGCATCTATGTGTCTGCGTCCGTGTGTGTGTGTGTGTGTGCGTGTGTGTGTGTGTGTGTGTGTGTGTGTGTGTGCGTGCGTGTGTGTGTGTGTGTGTGTGTGTGTGTGTGTGTGTGTGTGTGTGTGTGTGTGTGTGTGTGTGTGTGTGTGTGTGTGTGTGTGTGTGAGAGAGAGAGAGAGAGAGAGAGAGAGAGAGAGAGAGAGCATTTGTGTGTGTCTACAGGTGCACGAGTGTGCATGTTGTGGACCTAGGTTTACTAATCATTTTTGTATTCAATATACAAATTTTTTGAAGACATTTGTCTTAACAAAACATTGTGATTTATTTATCATTTTTTTCAATCTCTGGATCCCCTCTATTACATGATTATATGCTGAAAATAGTTGTAGATTCTCCTCAACAACGCAATCACTACACTAAAATTAAATTGAGATGTCACATTAGGATAGTGCATCTTGAATTAATTTTCTTTTATTTTCCCTAGCGAATAAATCTAAAACAGGTTATGATACTTCATTTTATTTTTTCAATAAATGTGATATCTGCATAATGATATGCTTGTATATAGTTTATATATATATATATATATATATATATATATATATATATATATATACATTCATAAACAAACATACACATACACACTCACACACACACACACACACACACACACACACACACACACACACACACACACACACACACACACACACACATATATATATATATATATATATACATATATATATCTATAATATATACATATTTATATATATGTATACATATATATAATGTATATATATATACTCGTACATATGTACTACACTGAATGGGTCCCAGTGAACAGATTTACATTTATCAACCACAATTCACTTTCATTCTAAGCCATCAGTTTCGAGAATCTCGAGGAGGCATACATGCAGAATTTAAAATGTGGTGCACCCAAGGACTCAAACCTCCGCTAGCACGTGACAAGTGGTGTCACAATTGATTAAGTCGCTATCACTTGTCACGTGCTACCGGAGGTTGGAGTCATTGGCTGTACCACGTTTCAATTCCTGCATGCATGCCTCATCGATATCCTAGATTTTGGTGGCTTAGAATTAAAGTGAATTGTGGTTGATAAATGTGTATGTATATATATATATATATATATATATATATATATATATATATACACATATACAATACATGCATACATATGTATATATATACACACACACACACACACACACACATATATATATATATATATATATATATATACATATGCATATATATATATGTATATATATATATATATATATATATATATATATATATATACTTGTATATATATACAATATATATATATATATATATACATATATATATATATATATATTTGTATATATACAATATATATATATATATA
>NC_134782.1:11772858-11795358 GCF_046742065.1 Oratosquilla oratoria
GTTACCCATGACTCGTCCCTGAGTTATCCGCCTTCTACTTAGTGTTCTTCACAACATGATAAACATTCCTTACCCTCCTACCTCCGATCCCTCCAATCCCTCCCTCCCTCCCTCCCTCCCTTTCTCCCTCCTCCCTCCCTCCCTCCCTCCCTCCCTCCCTCCCTCCCTCCTTCACTCCCTCATTCCCTCCCTTCCTCATTCTCTAACTCCCCCTCCTCCTCCCTCACTCTCTCTTCCTTCCCTCACTCCTTTCTTCCTTCCTTTCCCTTCCTCCCTCCACTTCCTTCCTCCCTTTCTCCCTTCCTCCCTCCCTCCTTCCTATCCATTCCTTCTTCCCTCCCTGCCTCCTCTCCTCTACCCTCTCTTCCTCTTCTTGTATACTCTCCACCCTCCCTCTTTCCATTCCTTCTCGCTTCCTCCTTCCTTGCCATCCCTCCTTCCTCCTTCTCCTACTATTAATTTTCCTCCACCCCTCCTTTCTTCTTCCATACCATATTCTCTTCCTTTTCCTTTTACTTCTTCTCTTTCTTCATTTACTACTTCTACTCTCTTACTTCTTTTCCTCTTCCTCTTCCATCTTCATCTATCCTTCCTTCTCTTCCTTGTTCTCCTTCCCTTTCTTCTCCTTCTCTTCCATCTTCTCTTTTCCCCTCACCTTCTCCTTCCCCTTTTCCTTCTCTTCCTCATTCTTCTCCTCCTCTTCCTCCCTCTTTTTACTCCCATCCCACCTCTTCTGTCTCTTCTTCCTCCTACTCGTCCTCCACATTCTCCTCCACCTCTTTTCCTCCTCCTCGCCCTCCTCCTCCTCCCACTCCTGCTTAGGAATGCGATTGATAAAATGAAGAGAATAAAGTTTTTGTTGGTGAAAATAGACGTAAGAGAAATCCTTTTTGTACCAAAGACGCAAACATTTTTTTTTTTCATCCTTGACCCTGGGTTAGAATGCCTGGAAGGCGCCTCTTTATGTAAGTTTTGTCTCTTCACTTTATTATTTTCATAAATGTATGGATTCAGAGTCGTATGTGTAGATATATTTGTACTTGCATGTGTACTTACACTCATACGTAGATACATACAGGTATGTTTATATTTTTACACATATGTATAGCTTTACTTCTATTCATACATATTTGCGGATGTATATATTCCTGTATGTTTATTCATAGGTGTAAAGCTTTCTCTCTCTCTCTCTCTCTCTCTCTCTCTCTCTCTCTCTCTCTTTCTATATATATGTATATATATACATATATATATATATACGTATATATATGTATATATATGTATATATATGTATATGTATATATATGTATATATTATATATATATGTATATATATGTATATATATTATATATATATGTATATATATATATGTATATATATATGTATATGTGTATATATATATATGTATATACATATATATATGTATATGTATATACATATATACACACACACACACACACACACACACATACACACACACACACACACACACACACACACACACACACACACACACACACACACACACACACACACACACACACACACACACACACACACACATATATATATATATTGTTACGGGCTGCTGGTATGTGAAGAGACGTTACGTATAACGTCTAAGTGCTTAAGAACCAGCGCACTTCTAGAAGCCACTGTAGGACTGAACTATCTGGTCAGGGCCTAGATAATTCGTAAGACTAGAAGTAAAGGTAACAAAGAAGATTCCAGGAAAGGAATATTAAACTAGCGATAAAACTAGTAAACGAAATTATTAATGGAAAATATTTACAGGCAATCAACACAAAAGAGAATGGGCAGTAGGGTCAATGGGACCGTTACATGATTATGGAAATTATCGTTCAAATAAGAAACACAAGATAAGTATGCAATATGGTACTATCTAAGTACAAAGAGATCAGGAACATGCATCAGAATAAGTAATAAGTACAAATATAAGTAAAGTAATGCAATGTATATCAGACACGTAATGTAGGCAAAAAAGGGTGATCACTTCACACCAATCGTCTCATGAGTCCAAACTTGTATTCTTATCAAGAGATCAATAGAGCGAAAAATGACAAGGAATGAGCGGTTTCCACCGCTTATATACCATTGGACCGGAAGCCGGATACTTCCGGTTAAGGGTGCGGAGAGTGAAAGGAGGGGAGGAGGGTAAGTTAACACGTCAACATGGGTAGTTTTAGGACCCTCGACTCGCTTGAACAATCTATTTATTTAGTAACTGTCAAATCTGTGCGCTCCGAACTATTCAGGATTTCGCTTGTCTGTTTGTTCTACAAGAGTGCGCACCTCTCCCCGCACGTAGACAAGATTACATATAGTGGACGGGCGTTACTGCTTAACATTGTTACAATACATACATAGACAAGAAATATGAACATAGTTATGTAATACAAAGGAACACAATTCTATAACATAATTACACATATGACGTAATATCTAATATTACGTTACACCTCCACCGTTTGGGAAAGCTTTTCACTTTCTGTTGAAAAGCTATGTTCTAGAAAGTATGGAGTAGTTCTTTTGCGCAGGGGACAGCTTCTTGCTGTAGTAGGCGATAGTGTGAAGAACTTCGTTGTGCTCCTGCAAGAGGGCGGCACCGACACCGGTGTAGCTGGCGCCGACTTGCAGAAGAAAGGGTCGTTGGAAATCGGGTGCCCTTAGAACTGGTGCGTTAGTGAGAAGAGACTTCAGGTTTTTGAAGGCCGTCTCACAGGTAGGCGTCCACACGAAGTCGTGGTCTTTTCTCAACAGGTCAGTCAATGGTTCTGCTACATCTTGTTTCTCAGATAAGTGAAGATTTTGTAGTATCTGGGAGTTTTCCAAGGGAATCTCAGGAGGATTAGGCAGGTTATCAGGAGGCTCTTCCGATTTTATTGTGGTAGAGCTGCAAGCTGGAATTGGATCTCGGGAATGATAAGGTTTTAAGGTATTTATGTGACAGAGACGGGAACTCTTTCTTCTGTCTGGAGTTTTGATTATGTAGTTGAGATCACTGGCTCTGGACAAGACTTCATAGGGTCCTTTGTATTTAGCCTGCAATGGATCTCCTGGTATGGGAAGATAAAGTAACACTGGATCTCCTGGAGAGAAAGTTCTAAGTTTAGAATTTTTATCATACCGACCTTTCATTACTCGTTGAGCATTCGTCAAGTTCTCTCTTGCCAACTTCCAAGCTTCTAACAACTTCTCGGTGACCTGGGACACGTATTTCAAAGAAGGAACTGGTGGTTCTTCTTTCATCCATTGTTCATGAAGTATCTTTAGGGGGCCACGGACTTCATGACCGAAGACTAATTCTGACGGGCTGAATCCAAGGCTTTCTTGAATTGTTGTTCGGGTGGCGAACAACAAAAAGGGGAGTCCGTCTTCCCAATTTCGAGTGTTCTCAGCACAGAAGATTCTCAACATTGTCTTGAGCGTTTGGTGAAAGCGCTCTAGAGCACCTTGTGATTGAGGATGATAGGCGGAGGAAGTTACATGATTTATACCTAGTGTTACAAGAGTTTCTCTAAACTTGTTGGAAAGAAAATTACTTCCTTGATCACTTTGAATGTTCTTAGGAAATCCTACCATAGTGAAATATTTCAACATTTCTCTGATTATATTTTGAGCTTTAATATTTTTCAAAGGAATGGCTTCTGGAAAACGAGTGCTCATACACATGATTGTGAGAATGTACTGATTTCCTTTACTTGAAGGAGGTAAAGGTCCTACACAATCAATAAGAACTTTTTTAAATGGCTCTTCCATTACAGGAATGGGATGGAGTGGAGCTTCTACAATTTTCTGGTTGGGCTTACCTACAAGTTGACATGTATGACATGTTTTACAATATTGGGCAACATCTTTGACAACCGTGGGCCAATGGAAATGTTGGGTTATGTTGAACAAGGTCTTTCTTACCCCTAAGTGACCTGCTAAGGGAGTATCATGAGCCAATCTTAGAACATTATTCCTGAAACTAAGAGGGAGGACTATTTGATTCCTTACTTGCCATGGCTGGTCAGCGGTTGCGGTGGATGCTCTCCATTTTCGCATTAGGACTCCGTTTTCTATATAGAAACCTCGTGACATATTTTCAACTTCTTCTGGAGATGAAACAATCTCGTACAAATTTTTAAGAGAAGGATCTGACTTCTGTTTTTTGATTAATTCTGCTCTAGATAGAGAAACTGGTGAAGAAGAAGATGGGTCAGTTTGGGAGAATAGGGATTCTAAATTATAAGTCTCCTCTTCAGATTTCTTGTACTGAGATCTGGTTACAGCGCAAGCGGGAAACAACTGTAAGTTATCTGAAGGTTCTACTGAGGTCTTAGGGTTATTTGTTATTAAGGGAGAAATGACTTTGCTTCCAGCGATGTCATTGGCCAACAATAAGGATATTCCTACTATGGGAAGAGAATCTACTACTGCTACTTTAACCATTCCGGTTGTTAAATCAGACCGCAAGAAAACATTATGTAATGGACATTTTACAATTCCTCCAACTCCTTCTATCAATATATCATAACCTGTATATGACTCACCCTGATTCTGCAAGACAGAATTTAAAATCAGACTTTGCTTTGCTCCTGTGTCTCGGAGTATGGAAATAGGATATTGTTGTGAACTACTACTATGAGATATAGTTCCTGAAGATACAAATGGTTTGAAACAAGGATCATGATCTGATGAGGGGGGTTCTACATTACTTGACAATACCGGCTTCTTTGGTAGTGTATCCTGAATAGAGGATTTTGAATCGTCTGATTTTATATTACTTACAAGAGTTGGTGTCTTATTGGAGAATGAGGGTGTCAGTCTCTTTCTGCAATTAGAAATGTGATGGCCAACCTGTTTACAATATGAACAAGTTACAGGGGGATTAGTCTTAAACCTTTCCATTCTTTGCCAAGGTTGGTTTGGAGGATATTGATTGAAATCAGACCTGTAACTGAAATGTGATGGGCTAGACTGATTTTCAAAGCGTTTCTTTGGGGCCCAAGGATCAGAGTATTTTGTTGAATCTGGAATATATATGACTTTGACTTTTGGGATTCCATTTGTCTTGACTTAGGTTTATGATTTAGTGTGAACTCATCAGCCAATACAGCAGCTTTAGTTAAAGTTTCGGGAACATGATCATCTATAAAAATCCTAAGATCTGTCTCTAAGGTATTCTTAAACTGCTCCAATAAAATCAACTGTTTAAGTCTATCTAAGGTGTCCGTTTCACTAGCCAAACACCACCTATTGAATAACCTCTCTTGTTGAGCCGCATATTCTACGTATGTTAACTGAGGTGTCTTCCTATAATTACGGAATTTCTGTCTATAGGCCTCTGGTATTAGTTCATAAGCTTTTAAAATACAAGCTTTCATATTATCATACTCGCTTTCTGCTTCTGAAAGAGAAGTATAAATTTGCTGAGCCTTACCCTTAAATTGTGTTTGAATGATTAATGGCCAATTTTCTTTAGGGATTTGTAACTGTTGCGCCAATTTTTCCCACTGAAGAAAGAAAATTTCTGGCTCTCCCTCTGAAAATATGGGTAAAAGTTTTACATACTTGGAAATATCTATATGACCTTCCTGAACTACGGGTTGTCTATCAACAATCCTAGCTTCTACTTCTGTCTTCTTTAATTCTAACTCTACTTGTTTCACTTTAGCTTCCTCTTCTCTAGCTCTAAATTCTGCCTCAATTTGCATTTGTTTCAGTTTAGTTTCCTCCTCTTTAGCTAATTGTTTCACCTTAGCTTCCTCTTCTCTAGCTCTAAATTCTGCCATTTTGATTTTAGTTTCCTCTTCTCTAGCTTTAAATTCTGCCTCAATTTGCATTTGTTTCAGTTTAGTTTCCTCCTCTTTAGCTTTAAATTCTGCCTCAATTTGCATTTTGTTTTAGTTTGGTTTCCTCCTCTTTTTCTACTCTCCTGACCTTTAATTCAATCTCCTTAATCTTAAGTTCGGTTAGTCGTGCCTCCATTTCTAACCTATTTGAAGGAATTTGTATAGCTGTAATCTCTTCTGGAGATAATATCTCATCTTCGATCAGATTTTCAACGAGTTCCTGAAGTATTTTTTTCTTTCGTAAACTTGTATCAATGTCTACTCCAAAGTGCTTGCCTATTTCTATCAAAGTGTCTTTAGTTTGTTTCTTTAAGAAACTTACCTTGGGATTTTGAACGAATTCTTGAACTATATCATCCATCTCTATAAGAATGTGTTAAATACCTGATCCAATATCCTGGCAAGGTCGCCACTTTGTTACGGGCTGCTGGTATGTGAAGAGACGTTACGTATAACGTCTAAGTGCTTAAGAACCAGCGCACTTCTAGAAGCCACTGTAGGACTGAACTATCTGGTCAGGGCCTAGATAATTCGTAAGACTAGAAGTAAAGGTAACAAAGAAGATTCCAGGAAAGGAATATTAAACTAGCGATAAAACTAGTAAACGAAATTATTAATGGAAAATATTTACAGGCAATCAACACAAAAGAGAATGGGCAGTAGGGTCAATGGGACCGTTACATGATTATGGAAATTATCGTTCAAATAAGAAACACAAGATAAGTATGCAATATGGTACTATCTAAGTACAAAGAGATCAGGAACATGCATCAGAATAAGTAATAAGTACAAATATAAGTAAAGTAATGCAATGTATATCAGACACGTAATGTAGGCAAAAAAGGGTGATCACTTCACACCAATCGTCTCATGAGTCCAAACTTGTATTCTTATCAAGAGATCAATAGAGCGAAAAATGACAAGGAATGAGCGGTTTCCACCGCTTATATACCATTGGACCGGAAGCCGGATACTTCCGGTTAAGGGTGCGGAGAGTGAAAGGAGGGGAGGAGGGTAAGTTAACACGTCAACATGGGTAGTTTTAGGACCCTCGACTCGCTTGAACAATCTATTTATTTAGTAACTGTCAAATCTGTGCGCTCCGAACTATTCAGGATTTCGCTTGTCTGTTTGTTCTACAAGAGTGCGCACCTCTCCCCGCACGTAGACAAGATTACATATAGTGGACGGGCGTTACTGCTTAACATTGTTATAATACATACATAGACAAGAAATATGAACATAGTTATGTAATACAAAGGAACACAATTCTATAACATAATTACACATATGACGTAATATCTAATATTACGTTACAATATATATATATATATATGCACACACACACACACACACACACACACACACACACACACACACACACACAGAGATATATATATATATATATATATATATACATATATGTATATGAACCAAATCATTGGTAGCAGGAGAGTCTTTCAAATAATCAAACCCGATCGTCGCCAAGCCTCGATCTCGGATTCCTCATAATGCTAGGCTACCGCGCTACCAATTGTACCATCACTGAATGTTCAAAAGAGCCGAAACGTAATATACTCTTATATCCTGTGAATGAAAATGACTGTTAACTGTTTTCCCATATTCTTCATTTCACCGAGCTCCCGACGACAACATCTGTGTGACGCCATCTATGTGACGCCATCTATGTGACGCCATCTTTGTGACGCCATCTATATGAGGATGTCACTTATTCGCTTCGCCGTTGTAACCACATAGAACAAGTCACTCATAATAGGGAAGTCTTTCATATAATCAGACCCAGACATTGCCAATCCTCCATCACAATGCTCTGCCACCGTCCTACCAATTGTTTCATTACTTAGCGTTCAAAAGAACCTAGTATGTTCTTATAACTTACCTGGCGACAACTAAGATTCACTTTCATTCCTTGGTTATGAAAACATTTTATCTAACCGTTTTTGAATCAGCTGTTAGATAGAAAAATACACTGACGTTAGCCAGAATAAAAAAATTCAACTCACCATATGTAACCCAATGGGTCTTTAAAAGTTTATTGAGACATTATTGGACAAATTAGTTTTTGAAAATCTGTATGAACAGTAGTATTTTATGTAAACTGAAGAAAATCGCCTGACTTGAGAAGGCAGAAACGTTTTGAATATTTATTTTATTCTTTTATCTGATCTTATTTTATTTCATTTCATTTTATTTTCTTCGTCTATTTATTTATTCTTTACCACTTCTCCGAAAGAGGTAATCAAAATGGTTGCCATGGAGACCGATGTGTCACTCTTTGTTTTACATTTTTTTTTTTTTTTTGGTCGTAACCTCTCTTCAGCATCGTCGAAGAATAGAATTTCGTTCAAGGAAATCTGGACAGATTAAAGCTCATAGCTCAACTCAACTCAGCTTAACTCAGGAAATTCCTGCCAGAGTTCTTGTCAGACAAGCCACCAATACTCACCGAGGATATCCTTATACACGAGTGAAAAGGATTTCGGATTTAAAATCATATTATTAAGTATCTGTCAGCTTCATGTATGACATTATGGCAATTTTGAGACTAAGGTTGTTACTTCAAGCCAGGCTCGAACAATACCGTGCAGTCTGAATTCTTGAAACTCGGTTCTGAATTTGATGTGAAAATAAAAGGACTTGTGACAAGATAAGGTATTTTCTACACACACACACACACACACACACACACACACACACACACACACACACACACACACACATATATATATATATATATATATATATATGTATTATATATATATATAATATCTATGCATATATATATGTATGTATATATATATATATGTATATTTATATATATATATATATATATATATATATATATATATATATATGTGTGTGTGTGTGTGTCTGTGTGTGTGTGTGTGTGTGTGTGTGTGTGTGTGTGTCTGTGTGTGTGTGTGTGTGTGTGTGTGTGTGTGTGTGTGTGTGTACAATGCTGATTTGCTTCATCATTCTTTATATATTTTGGAAGGACGCATGGAATAATATCTGTTGCAAGGACGTGTTGTATTACGTGTGTAAAATAGATACTTATGGTGAAATACAGGAAGAAGTATTTCTTTATACATACATACATACATATATATATATATATATATATTTATATATAATGTATATGTATATATATATACATATATGTATACAAATAGTACACCAATTTCAACAGTGCTCTAGAGAAAAAATTAGACTTTATTACAAATCACTTTTCATCAGCGTACAAAGAAGATAAGAAGACCATCAAAGATATCGTAAAGAAAAACATTAAGCCCGTGGACGATAGTACTTCAGTTAAATTAATTATTTATTACAAAAACAAGAAAACTTCTAATTTGCTTCTTCGTAACAACACCTGTCAGGAAGCGAACGAGTTGAAAAAGCTTTTCCATCTTCATATATTGACATGACGACTATGAATCTGGAATCTAGACTGGCTGGACATAGATCCACAGGAGCCCCCAAGAACTATGTTATAGCATCACACGGATACCATATTATTCGAGAAGAGCTGGAAAATAACACGAAAATTCTGGAAACATACACGAACCCAAGGATATTCAAAATAATCGAGGCTGTTTACACCAAGGACAGGAACCAAAGTTTGAAAATACAGGCACTCGTTTTAATTGTGGGTTCAAGTTCCGCAACTTCTCAGATTCCCAACAGTTCAAATGCGTAGAGCAAATGTGATAGCTTCTGCAAATGTTCTCACACCTTAACCATTGATGAAAGCACAGATATAATTATTAGCAAATGTTTCATACTCTATTTCAAGTTCAGACCCAAAGATTGTAATGAATATAAAACACATTTTGGTGGAATAATTCATTTGTAGGATAGTGATGCCTCATCCATTGTGTTAACTATTACAAAGTTTCACCAAAAAAAGAAACTTGATCTCCGAAAAATGATGATGTTTAACTCTGATGGAGCCTCAGTGTTGCTGCAAAACTTAAATTAGAAGTTCCACGTCTTGTACAGCAACATTGTGTGGCTTACCGTGATGATTTGGGGAACTCATACATGGAAGGAAATTAAACTAATGAGAGATATTGATTCATTAATGAGAACACTTTAAACACACTTTTTCCCGTTCCACGGTGAAAAGAGCTGAATATGAAGAAATTGTTAAGACAATGAAGTTATTGCCTTCAGACCCCTCAGTGAAGCGCAGTGGTTATCCAGACATTTTGAATTACAGGCAATTATAAGAAACTATGAAGGACTGATTACATATTTTGAAAGAAGACATATCAAATGACCCCGTGGTTAAATATTGTCACAATAAGTTCACTAACGTGGCAATCAATGTAGCTCTTCGTGTTTTAAGTGATGTCTTTGAGGAAATGGCCTCTCTGTGCAAAATCTTACAAAGGAGTAACTTGACACCACTAGACAGCCATAGTTTTACCAGAGGGAAGATCAACGAAATAAGGAATCAGTATTTAGAAGGTGATGCTTTCTGGATTGAGACAGTAAATGCTTTACTTAAACAAAAAGAGGCTGAAGTGGTAGATACTAGGTCTCTGTTGAATTTTATAGATAGTTTATGTGCCCATTTAGAAAACCGATTCCCTGAGAATGAGGTACAAGAATGGGCAGCGTTTGATATCTTCTCTATCTCATATTGTTATTTCTCATTTGGTAGTGAACATGTTAATGCTATTTGTCTTAAATATCATGATTTTCTGGCTGATACTCCAGATATAATTAGTTTAATGATTTCAAATCTTCTGTACAAGAAAAAAATATATATACAATTTTACACAAATGGTTGTGTTTGCTCTTCTGAATGAACAGTTCTGTGATTTAGTACAAGTGCCGCCTGGGGCAGATTTTTATTTTGCCGCCTCTTAAAAGTTTTAATCACACATCAAAACGTCGAAAAGGGGATAATACAGCTATATGGTATGCAAATTAAAAAGACGAACTGTAGCAGTCATTTATTTTACTCAAAATTACTAATGCTTGGGTCACTATAAAATGCCGCCCCCAAATTGTGCCGCCCTAAGCGGACCCCTCCCCCCCCTTCTACCTTGGTACGCCACTGCTTGATAGAAGTAATATATAATACAAACTTACAAATTGTGCATATTTGCTTAAATTATCTGATAGTGACTCGCACAGTTTGCGCATAAGCAAATTTCTGTGCACACTGGTTGTGGATCTGATTTGTGAAGATTATTTTTTGATGTTTCAATTTTGTTTTTGCACATATCCTAAAGGAGTACCAATAGCACTGTATATCAACTTTGATTAGTCTGTTATTCACTTTCTCAATATGTTAATGATTCATTCTTTGTGGATGAATCCGAAGGGAAATTTCATAATGTATGTAAAAAGAATCAAATAGTTGGCGAAATTTTGCCCAGCGTTATTTCAGGGCCTTAGCTTAGGAGCTTGGTTAGATCAGACCAAAGGAGGAAAAATTCTAATGCCATACACTTGACCCAAGCGTTAATGAATTCAGAGCCCCTATACTTACAACAATGGAACCGTTCCCGGGAGACTTCAATGCTACATAAAAGTACTCGAAACCCTCTCGAAAATAGCTCCGTTTCTTCCTCTTCCTATTGTCTTCCTCACGACAAAAGAACAGGATTTGCTGATGACAAGCACTTGATGCCGTCCCTTAATGAATTCCGAACCTCATACTTATAACAATGGAAACGTTCCTCGGAGGCCTCCATGGTCTAGCAAGCTTCTCGAAGACCTCTTGAAATTAGTTCTGCTTCTTCGTCCCTCTATTCTCTCCCCCTCTTCAGAAATGAGACCATTTTATTCATTCTCTCGTCCGAGTAAACACACCGCCACTGCCAAGCATTCCTTTTCACTACGGACTGTTTACCTTAGGCCCATAGGTGAGGAGCTGACGCCAAGAGGCGCTTATCTCCGGTAAAAGCTGTCACCTGGGTCCTACGTGCACGGAGGGCTAGGGAAACCGGGAGTTAAGAACATAAGAACATAAGAATGAAGGAGACTGCAAGAGACCTTAAGGCCTACACTAGGCAGACTTTGGGTGAGAAAAGCTGTTGGCTGAACGCACTAGAGGTGGAAGTGATACCTTGTATGCCACAGTGGCATAATGTCCTAGACTTTGTCAAGGTAAATATATTTTCATTCTGTTCAGGGACTTAACATTAACCGAATGAAATCGATGGGCTTTAGGACAGTACTTTTAAATCTTTCAAAAGTCCCGACAAATAATTCTAAGATTAGGAAATAGAATTATACCTGGATTTTCTAATTAAGTTTAATTGATATACTGGATTATCTATAAAATCTACCTTTTAGTTTCCATTAGTATAGTGTATGAAGTTAGTGACTTAATAGCAACACCATCAATATGGTGTCTTAGGTGCCAGGAAGAAACTTAGATATTTTGTTCTAACGCCAAACGATTCTATTCAGCTAAGGTATGGTTCTAGACGTTAATGGGTGAATTTTATCTCTGGTCTCGCATTCGCTTAGTCTTGGGTTCGAGTCTCACACTTCTCTCCAATTCCCAGTAGTGACTTTCTTTCCCCAGCAGTCCAAGAGGTCATAGCTACGCTTCTCCTGGCGTAGTCTCCTCGTGTCTTCTTATTCGTCGTCGTCGTCCTCGTCGACGTCGTCGTCGTCGTCGTCGTCGTCGTCGTCGTCGTCGTCGTCGTCGTCGTCGTCGTCGTCGTGGTCGTGGTCGTCGTCGTGGTCGTGGTCGTCGTGGTCGTCGTGGTCGTCGTGGTCGTGGTCGTGGTCGTGGTCGTGGTCGTCGTCGTCGTCGTCGTCGTCGTCGTCGTCGTCGTCGTCGTCATCGTCATCGTCATCATCATCATCATCATCATCATCATCATCATCATCATCATCATCATCATCATCATCATCATCATCATCATCATCATCATCATCATCATCACCACCATCACCACCACCACCAAATCCACCACCACCTTCACCATCATCACCCTTATCACCATCACCACCACTACCTTTACCATCACCATCACCATCATCACTATCACCACCTCCGTCAACATTACCATCACCATCATCATCACCATCACCATCACCATCACCATCACCATCACCATCACCATCACCATCACCATCACCATTACCATCACCATCACCATCATCATTACCATAAATATTACCACCTTCTCCTCCTTTTCCTTCTCCTTTTCCTTTTCGTTCTCCTTCTCCTCCTTCTGTTCCTTCTGCTTCTCCTTCTTCTTCCTCTTCTCTTTCTTCTTCTTCTTCTTCTTGCACATGAGAGATTTTACTCGTACTTAATTTCAGACGAGTTTATTCAGTTGAGGAGGAGCTCATGACCGATAACGGTGGTCCTTTGGGATGTACGCCAGAGACAATCATCTCCCCCGCTGCCCATTTTCAAAACTTATAAAACTCTCTCTCATCCACCTGGAGGTGCAGCGCTGAGGGGCTGGCATTCGGTCGGAGATTGGGTCCAAGATCTATCACTCTTAAATTCAGTAATATTTTCTCCATATTTTCTTGTAAAGAGAAGTGACAACCGGCTACTACTCCTCTCTTCCTACTCCTCCTTTCCCCTTCTCCTCCTCCACCTCCACCTCGTCCTTCTCCTCCTCCTCCACCTCCTCCTCCTCCTCCTCCTCCTCCTCCTCCTCCTCCTCCACCTCCACCTCCTCCTCCTCCTCCTCCTCCTCCTCCTCCTCCTCCTCCTCCTCCTCTTGCTACTACTATACTTTCCCAGTGATATAACAATCCAACGTTTCTTCTTAGTGAGATCCATTCAGACTCAAACACTATTCCCAATTGCTGTGGGGTTGTGGGTTTCAAGTCAATGAAACTGCAGGCAACATTCACTATCGTTATCAACTATGGACCTGCGTGGGATAAGGAAGATAGCCTAAACTCCCTCCGCGTCTGGTTATTAATCTACTGTTAATTAGAAAAAAATCTCTAAAGCATTGACACGGCGTAAAGAACAAATTAGTAATGAAAAACTATCTGTGTCGTGTTTTAGTGTTCAGTGTATGAATCATATGATAACAATTTAACTAATAAGTTATCAGGTTATTAACAGTATGTTTAGTATTGTTGTGGTTTGATCGGTTTTGTCCCCTTCCCATGATTACAAAGACTCTGGCTCGATTCCCAATAGTCACAGGTGACTATAAATTACTATGGCTGTCTGAACACACAGGGCAAGGGTTGCACCATAGCAAACCATGTGGCCTGACCCCTTCGCCTTTGAACAATACATTAAAAGAGATATCTACATTTGGTCCTCGTATCTTCGAATTTTCCCCGTTTTAAAATTTCACACAAAGATTTCAATTCGAACTTCGAAATGGCGTATAATCTATGATTATGTCGGAGTGGTCTCTTGTCCATAAATCGAACTGTGGGAGGGAGTAGGACAGTTTACCTAAAAGCCCACAATCGCGTCCATTATCTCGCCACGCAGAGAATCGCCCCAGGTCAACAGCACCGCCAAGTAATGACAGGGAGACCGAATATAGAAGAATAAAATGTTACGGAGATTTTCTCTGATGTGGATGTACAGGCACATATGTACATACATACACGCGCGCGCACACACACACGCGCGCACGCGCACACACACACACGCACACACACACACACACACACACACACACACACACACACACACACACACACACACACACACACACACACACACACACACACACACACACACCATCCACATCTTTTACTCTAAGCAGAATAAATAGTTTGTTGTATTCTCTGTTTTTGTATATTTGTGTATATTTGTTGAATCTCTTGTATCGGTGCACATGCTTTTCTTGAATCTATTATACAGAATATAATAAGGCACTTTTAGATACTAAGGTCATTAGCACCTCTAGTAACTTGCTGCATATACCATAAGGAAACAATAAAAAAAATTATTCTAATGATTTGTGTATTACATATCAACAATAGAACTACTCCTAGAGTTTTGGTTTAACAGTCAATATATTGAAAACATGATTTACACAAATGACCCCTAACAAGCACCATCACATTCGGAAAAAAAACATAAGAAAGTACTCATAGATAGAGACGGTAAGACAACAACACTTGTACCTCGGAAACAGCCGTATATCTCGTGGCGAGACATTAACAGTCACACTGAACACTACGACTCTCACTAAGGAAGGCATAAGTAGCCGAGGCCTGAGTTCGGTGGCTCTCCGTGGGATGATAAAGTGTACAGCTTCCAGACTTGTTCTGGATTCCCGGAGGAGAGGTTTATGGATTACTGCTGTTACTTAGTGGCAGTTAGCGTGTGTCAAGAGGGCAGTTAGCGTTATTAGTCGGTAGCTGCCGGGTCGCAAGTGGTTTCTGTATCACAAGTTAAAACTTCTTAATGCGCTCCTCACACCTGCTTGCCGTACCTCACTTGACGATCATAGGGAAGTTAAGAAGACTGAGAATGGAAGCCTAAGGTCTTTGGAAGTCGTTTAAAGTCTTTTAGCATCGTGTTATATTATTATTAGGGTCGAAAGTGTCCATGTAAATCAAAGGGAGAACTTAGCGCTATCTTACACAAGTGTTCTAATGTGACTAACTTGTTCTTTACTGACCCCAACACAGCTAAGCTTATGAAAACTATATTCAAGGTTCTGTTTTCTATGGTCTAATCGTATAAGAATATTTCTCTGAAGAAAATATATATTTACATTGAAAAATACACGATAAGAATATACGAATACATGACATTATCCAAATATATATTAAAAAATATCTAAGTATTAGTCCTCCTCCTGGATGGTTGATGGATATATTTCTGTTAATTTTTCATTAAAGCTAAAAGTAGTTTTATCTCGTAAAGTGCAAGTATATAAACCAACGAGTGAATCATACTACTTTATAGCCATAGGTATGAGAATAATATGTATGTAATGAAAAATTCTACTACATCTTCATTTCTATACAGGAGTCATTATTAAATGCTTCTCTACGGTCCCCTTCTCTCTCTTTTCCTCGCCTTTTTCTTTCTTTTTCTCTTTCTTTCTCTCTCTTTCGCTCTTTCTCTCTTTCTCTCTTCCACTCTTTCTCTCTTTCTCTTTTTCTCTCTTCCATTTTCTCTCTTTCCTGCTTTTGCTCTTTTCTCTCTCTATCTCTCTCTCTTTTTCTCTCTTTCTATTCTCTCTCTCTTTCTCTATTTTTCTTTCATTTAATTTTTTCTTTCTTTCACTTTTTCTCTTTTTCACACTTTCTCTCTCTCTCTCTCTCTCTCTCTCTCTCTCTCTCTCTCTCTCTCTCTCTCTCTCTCTCTCTCTCTCTCTCTCTCTCTCTCTCTCTCTCCCTCCCTTTCTCTATTTCCCTGTCTATTTTTCTACCTTTCTCTCTTCCTCTTTCTTTTCTTTCTCTCACTCTTTCTCTGTTTCTCTCCTTTATTTATTTCCCTCTTTTTCTTTTTCTCTCTTTCTCTGTTTTTCTTTTTGTCTCTATTTGCTTCTCTCTTTCTCTTTCTTTCTATTTCTGTTTTTCTTTCTCTCTCTCTCTCTCTCTCTCTCTATCTATCTATCTCTCACTCTCTCTCTCGCTCTCTCCTTCTCCCGTAGAAGAAGAAGAAAAAGAAGAAAAAGATTAAGAAAAAGAAGAAGAAGAAGAAGAAGATAAAGGAGGAGAAACCGAGGCAGTGACTGGAAAAGGATGATGTCGAAAAATATTTGTTTTCTCTATTGGCTTTCATTTGCTATTCATGTGAGGAAATAAGCACGAAAAATTATTGGAAAATGAACCAAGAGGAAGAAATGGAAAGTCTTTAGGTGGGTAACAGAGTCGCAGTGATGAGGTCCCTTAGTCGCACGAAACTTTTGAATTGTAAATTAGATAGTAAGAAAGAAAGAGAGAGAGAGAGAGAGAGAGAGAGAGAGAGAGAGAGAGAGAGAGAGAGAGAGAGAGAGAGAGAGAGAGAGAGAGAGAGAGAGAGAGAGAGAGAGAGAGAGAGGATATGAGGGATCAGGTGAAAAATTGAATCACTGAAATAGTGAAAGAGTGAGAGGAAGAGGGAGAGCGAGATGGAGTGGGGAGGGAGAGGGAGATAGAGTAGGGACAGGAATAGGAAGCGGGATTGGGATTGGGAGTGGGATTGGGGGAGGGAGAGGGACTAGGAGAGAGAGAAAGGGACAGGAAGAGGGAAATGGAGTGGGGCTGGGAGTGGGAGTGGGAGGAGTAGAAGTGGGAGTGGATGAAGGAGAGTGAATCGGGGAGGGAGCAGGCGAGGGTGAGTGAGGGAGAGGGAGAAAGAGTGGGAGAGGGAATGAGAGTGGGAGGAGGTGTGAAAGAGGGAGTGAGAGTGGGATAAGGAGGGGAGGGTTAAGAAAGAGGGAATGTTTATCTGTATATGTTTACTAACATGGCTTTGTAGTTGGTTGTATATGTATATATAGTTTGCATGCGTGTATGCTTTTAACAATTGGAAGACTATGAAGGATGCAGAAGTGGGTAGTGGTGGAGAGGGATGGTGGAGTTACATAGACTGTGTTGAGGGAGGAGGAGTTGGGAAATATAGTTTCTTAAGGTGAGGAGAGGAAAAGGGAGAAGAGGGAGACGGAGGAGGAAGAGGAGGACAGAGAGAAAAGGAAGGAATTGGAGGTGAGGGAGGAGGGGAGGAAAGGAGGAGGAGATAGGGGAAGAGGGGAGGAGGGGGAGGGCAAGATGAGAGAGTAGGGTAGTAGGGGGAGAGGGGGGGGGGAAGAGGGGGAAGAGTGGTGTTAGATCGCCTTTGTGATTGTTACTGTGTGCCCAAGTCTGGAAGACTAGAAATCTAGATATGTCTTGAAGTCTATTGATGCTTCCAAGAAGACGATCCCTGCCTTCCTATCTAGTAAGAAGTTTGATTGCTTTCCTTACAATATATAGGAGTTGTAGAGGCAGCCCTTGAATAAGTTATACGTGTATGTAACTTTGCAAAATTTTATTGCTATGTTACTAATAAGTCCTCTTGTCCAAATGGGGACCTTTCCTCAAAGGAATTATGTAACTTTTGTATAAACAGCCAGCATCGATATTTCTTTCTCAAATCAAAGACGAATCATAATCTATTCACGACTCTTCCGTACAGCCCACGCTAACCTTTCATTTCCCTAAATGTATCTGAAAAAAGGTCTTCTTACTTCATATCAACCACTGAATAAACCTAGAGATAAGAAGAAGAGTCGAAATGATTGCCAAGATGAATACTTGCTATCTATCAGAAGAGACGCTTCGGACCATATCTCGCCGCCAGGAACTCTCAAAGAATTAACAATCTAAACAAAATTCCAGACGGGTCTTGTTTTCTTGCCAAACGCAGACGCTCTCGGCAAGGCAGACGAACACAATGTGTCAGCCAGCGATGGTTTTTCTTACACATTTTCAGCTTCCCGTACCTGGGCATTCATTAGCTCCCATTCACATTCTTCCTTTCCTAACCTCACTCTACTCATTCAATTCTCCCTTTTATAATACCTCTTCTTCCCTTTCCAAGATGCTCGACATAGCAACAAAAGAGAATGGTTAAACAGCGGCGCATAAGAGAGGGTGTTCCTCTGAGGGTTCAGTTTTCTTGAAGACCCATTTTCTTTGGTTGCGTCCGTCCATAAGATTTCCATACAAATAGAGTGCGCTGGTGATGAAGTCTTCACGTGTCTGTCCATTTGTTGGATGGCTGGGCTGAGAGATACGAGATTACTTATGTTTATGGCTCTCTCGCCCCCAAACGGGCCTGGCCACCGAGATCCTGGCGATAGCCTGAGCGGGCCTTCTCAAAGTATTCGGGCCTCTATTAATTTTGAAGAATTCAGATGGCACCCGCTTTTCATTTAGCATAATAGAGATTACTTAAGCTTACTGGTAACGGCCAGTTAGCTGGAGTTCATAAGGAGAGTGATGGGAGGGTCCGTTCAAGCGTCTATACAGGATCGGGTTCCTTAAACTTGGCATTGACTATGATCTAGTCAAATGGGGAAAGGATTTAGTACCGTTACTTGTGTCACCTCTCGATTCAATTGTAGCTTGTTTGGCGCACATAGTAGGCATACGTGTTGATGGAATCCTAAAGGAAATATACAACAATTAAGCAGCTATAAAGATTTACACAGATATATAGGCATATTGTACACAACATGGAATACAGGAACATGTACATATCACCCATGTTGGGCACGCGCACGTGCACACACACACGCACACACACACACACACACACACACACACACACACACACACACACACACACACACACACACACACACACACACACACACACACACACACGACTCGACGGCGCAGTGGTAGCGTTCGCAACCGCTACTCCAGAGGTCCGAGTTGAAATCCCATCTAATGCTGAAATAATTTCAGTATCGCTGCGCTGCGAGCCGCTATTTCAACTCTCGTGGTTGGGGAGTTGGATGCGCACGTGTGTGTGTGTGTGTGTGTGTGTGTGTGTGTGTGTGTGTGTGTGTGTGTGTGTGTGTGTGTGTGTGTGTGTGTGTGTGTGTGTGTGTGTGTGTGTGTGTGTGTGTGTGTGTGTGTGTGTAAGGGTACAGTATTACCTATAGATCAGTCATATATGAGCTCCGAGTTCTCATCCGGGAGGGTAATAGCTGTCGATCAGTAGTCCAACACGTGATTCAAGGCCGTGGTAAATCTCACACACACACACACACACACACACACACACACACACACACACACACACACACACACACACACACACACACACACACACACACACACACACACATACACACACACATACAAAAAAAAACTGTTGACGAACATAATTGTAGTAATTCCCGACATGACAAAGAGAGAGAGAGAGAGAGAGAGAGAGAGAGAGAGAGAGAGAGAGAGAGAGAGAGAGAGAGAGAGAGAGAGAGAGAGAGAGATAGAGAATCTGATCCACTCCATATTAGAGAATGCACAAATCGTGTCATTGACACACAAAATGACGAATGGAAAAGAAATCTAAGAATACAATGATTATCGATCTAAATGGACCACAGCCTAGCATTCAGACTGTATAAAGATATTTCAGAAAACTATGCCTACATTGGAAGAAAACAGGAGGGATGCTATAAATGGTGCTCTCGTATCTATGAAAGGAGTGAACTATATTTACAGAATTTTTTTTTATTCTCGGGACGAAAAGTAACGAGAGGTGTAACGCTTCGATGTGTAATCAGGATGAGGAAATAATAAAGAATAGATTAACAAATATAAATGAAAATAAAAAAAAATAAACACACACACACACACACACACACACACACACACACACACACACACACACACACACACACACACACACACACACACACACACACACACACACACACACACGCGCGCGCGCACACACGCGTACATACATATACATAAACCCATGTTTTGATTAATGCGATACTCATCTCGGAGAACCCACATCCCTAAGAAGGACTGAACACGTGATAAAAGAGGTCATCTAAGGTCAAGATGACCTCCTGCTCAGAGATCCGATGACCTCGACCTGGGAGAGTGGAGAGACAAGATTGTTGCAAGGCTGGGGTGAAGCTTGCTTTGATGTTGATTTAGGTAAAGAACTTCTTCTTCTGAAGGAGGCAGGATTGTTGCAAGGCTATTCTGTGATTCTTTATTGTTGTAAGGATTGCACGAAGCTTGGATCGATGTTGATTTAAGTAAAAGGATTCTGATCGACTGAGTATTTTTGAGTTTGAAAAAACAAATAAAGCTTTCAGGTTTTTGCTTTGACACAAGCTAATAAACTTTAATACCAAATAATTTTTCTTTATTTTTTTTAAAGGTATGTTCAGTTACCAGTGCCTCGATGATGTTTTGGAGATACTGTGGGACAGGTAATAAAGCAAAGATAAGTTAATAAGACAATAGATGAATAGAAAATACAAAGCTAGATATGTGGGTAGTTACATTGATAAATGTTTACATAACTTAATATACAAATAAATAGATAAACCTGTATATGAAAGAGTCAATAAATGAATGAGTGAATAAATAAAAAAAGAAAATAAATATTCAGAAAACATACAAACAAACGTATTAGTAAACAATGGTTATAGTCGTGGCTCCAAATGGAATTATCATTTCTAAAAATTTTAGATGAATATGGAAAATTATTTTTCACAAACCAATTAGTCGCAACTTTGATTTTTTTCTACAAAGGGTACTGCACACACCTTAATTCAAATTTTAAAATCCACATTAGTAAATACTTCTAAGAATAACCGAGAATATCCCAGATACTAAAAAAAACCCTTTTGATATCGTGGTATACTTTTTAAAATGGTTTTCGTTATTTCTCTGGTTAGCAACTCTCGTTGGAGAAGAGTGGTACATTGATCGAATCTGCCGAGAGTCGTTTGGAGTGGGAAGGAAGGGTGACTGCATGGGAGCTTGCCCAGAGCGACCGTGGTGTCTGGCGACGGCCTGTGGGTGAGGCAACGCGCCTCCCTGCGTATACTCCCAATTAATGATAATATTCTAGTTGTGAGGATTAGAAAGTTTCAAAATTTAGAGATTCCCAGTAGAGGCAATAACTTTTTTTAATTCAATTGCTCTTTATGAGCATTGAAGTCTCCTATTGACCACAATGCGATGAACTTATATATCGTAAAACATGTTTATAAATTAAATTTGTAGAAAAAAGAGAGAGAAAAAATTAAGACAATTGAATATTACTTATTAAGCAGTCCAGGGTATTTGTCATCGGGATTCTATGAATGTCCCTTTTGCAGTCACACATAGAGAGCACGTTACATTTACATGTTTATGAAATGCTATTTACATAGATGGCCTGGCCTGTGCACAAAATCTCCCCTAGACTGAATACAGTCTCCTGATTTCAGACAAATCTAGAAATAGTGGGTACCTAAACAAATGGGTTAGTTGAGCTAGTCTCAACCCCTCCACCAGGACGTGTTAATAAAATTACCCGACGATAGGAAGTAGGTGAAGAGCATCATCCTGACAAAGAAGATAAGAGAGTGAGTCTATGCTTGAGGTGGGCCAGGGAGTGACGTATGGGTAGGCGTGTCATCATGACCAGTGGTACTGTATGGGCGAGGTTGGAATGGTAAGAGGCGGGGCATCATCTGATGTAGATAAACATGAACAGCTGTCAGTGTTGTATGTTATCCTAACTTCCCACCACCTCGCAGATATGTTCTGGTTATCAGGAGTATTGAATATAACAGCACCCAGGGCTTAATCTGGGTCATTTATATATGCTGAGAGTAGCGGTGGCCCAAGAATAAGACCTGAACATCTGTCAGTGTTGTATGTTATCCTAACTTCCCACCACCTTACAGATATTTTCTGGTTATCAGGAGTATTGAATATAACAGCACCCAGGGCTTAATCTGTTTCATTTATATATGCCGAGAGTAGTGGTGGCCCAAGAACAAGACCTGAAGGCGAACCATACGTAAGCTCTCTCCTTCAGGAAGATTTGCAGTTTGAGCAAAACCCGGTTTACGACTGTGTACTCGGTTTCTAGTTCAAGTTAATAAGTTTAATCTAGTTGAGTGTGATGTGATCTTAGTGGTCCTTTGTGGTAGACAGTATCAAGTTTCCTGAAGAACGAGACTTCCAGAATCGTCACTAT
>NC_134782.1:11805358-11807858 GCF_046742065.1 Oratosquilla oratoria
TCATCTGATTGGAACTAAACAATATGCAACAAGTCTCTGGCGGCAGAGAGTATGCAAATCAATGGGTTTCCACTTATGTAATTTTATTCTTATCTACCTTGTTTTCATTTTATTTGATTTTGTTCTATTTTATTTTATTTTATTTTGTTTATTTTTGTAACTCAGAAGAAAAGGCTGAAACATTCAGAAGTCCATTGCCTATCCTGATCAACCTTTCAACCGCAAAGAAGGGTTCTCAACACCGAAAGGAAATTCCGATTAGCTGTAGAACGCTCAAAACACACAAGAAATTAGAAATGTTAAAAATAGATAAACAGCAAAATAAGTAGATGAATAAATTAATATGTAAGCAAATGCATGAAACAAATCAATAGATAAATAAATACATAAATAGATAACAAAAATAATATACAAATAAATAAATAGATTAACGGGAAATATAAAAATAGTTAAGCAAATAAACAAATAGATGAATAAAAAGTAAATAGGCAAGTAGATAGATAGATAAGTAAATGAATAAAACAAATCAATAAACAAATAGATAAACAATTGAAAGAATAAATGAATTGACGATAAATAAATAGATGAATGAATAAAAGATAAATGAGTAAATAAATAAACAAAAAAATAAACACTAACATACTGAAAAAACACAAAGAAAAAGAAAATAATAGATAAATAAATGAATAAGCAAGTAAATAATACATGAATAAAGAAATAAATAAACACGCAAATAATTAAGGAAACAAATAAGCAAATTAATAAATCATGAATAAATAAATCAAACAAACTAAAAAAAAAGGGGAAGTCGAAAGTGTCTGAGAAACGCCCAAAGAGAAGCGAAGAAGAAGAAGAAGAAGAAGAGAAAAAAAAAAGTGACGTTTCCTGAAAGGGCCTGAAAGAGAGAGAAAACGGTATTTCGGAATAATCCGAGAATTAAATTTACATAATATTAACTCTTTCGCCTCGAAAGGGATTGTGATGGGTCTCCATCGGCTGATTAAAATCGCCTGGCAATACATATCATATAGACATATAACACTAAGACATTAATTCACAAAAAATGTCAATTAAGATTTTTTTTCGGATGAACAGAAAATCTCTCTTTTTTTTTTGTACAAAACATATATATGAGAAGATGACCCATACAGAAGAATTGATAATTGAAAATAAATCAGAAGGAAGAACGCGTAAATAAATAATACAAGTATATCATGGACAAAAATAAATGAATGGATGGTGATGCTATGGACTGTATTTCACCAAAGTTTCTGTTCACATAGATAATGGCTTTAGAAAAGGTTGTAGATGATAGTGATAAACGTGGAATGCATCCTCTATAGACATTGGACTGAAATTACACAATTTAATCTTTGAAACTATTTAACTTTAAGTACAGAAAATATAATTTATGGGGCTTGAAGTTATTTTAGGGAAAATATAGAAAAAAGACGTTTTAAGGAGAGTTTAGACGAGTGCAAACTCAAAGTACATACATACATACATGTATATATATATATATATATATATATATATATATATAATATACACATGCATACATACATATATGTATATATATATATATATATACTGTATATATATATGTATATGTATATATATATATATATATATATGTATATATATATATTCATAAGTATATGTATATATATATATATATATGTATATATATCATATATGTATATACATATACACACACACACATATATATATATATATGTTTATATATATATATATACATTATATATATGTACATATGTATATATATATATATATTACATATATATACATATGTATATATACATATATATACATATATATATATGTATATATATATATGTACATATATATATATAATTTATATATATATATATGTACATATATATATAAATATATATATATATATACTGTATATATATATATATATATGTATATATATATATACATACATATATATACATACATATACCAAGGCTTTTTCCCCTTACAAGGGAGGTAGCAAAAAAGGAAAAGGCATAAAATCATTCCCACCCATTCCATCCTGAATACACTCCACACCCCTCCACCCTCCCTCTTATCTTAGCACCTCCTGGATGACGGGTCATCCCTGCACCTTGTCCACTGCCCTGGGTCAGAAGCAGTGTCGCAAGACACAGCACATCTACAGCAAGGCCGCTTCATTAAATCGACGACCCCCCCCCCCTGTCCGTCCCCCCATGCATAAAAGGAGAGGACGGGGAGAAATCCCTTCGGGCTGCGTCAAATTTTGCTCACACATACTACCTCACCCCCCATCCCCCCGCCCATTCCACCTCATGCATCACAACATCATCCATATACAACCATTCTCCATTCACCCCTGTCTTCCGTCCTCTCCCGTCCTTCCTCAACAGACATTCCTCTCTTCCCCAAAGCCCCCTTCACCCCATCCATCCACCTCATCCTAGGACGTCCCCTCATATTCACTCCCTCCACATCTGCC
>NC_134782.1:11820358-11821418 GCF_046742065.1 Oratosquilla oratoria
ACTTAACTGCTTGTTTAGTTTTTCTTATTTTACTTCGCTTCATTTTATTCTATTCAGATCACTGCTGGTGGCGAACAAATCTATCCAAGGCTTTAATCCTCCTTACACCTATGTTAGATGAGTCAGAGCCGGTGGGAGAATTCCTAATCCTTTCATACCACTTTATCTAGTCTCCTAAGACACGTAGAAAACACTGTGACGGCATTCTTGTTCCCCCAACACAGAATGCCAAGGGATAGAATAAGAAAGAGTAGTAAGGGAATTGACAACATCAAAAGTGATGAAATTTTTTACACTGAATGCATATCAGAAGAGAAATAATGATCTCAATCTGTCAGGAAGTAGATATAATTTGGAAGTGGGTAGAAACAGCAATGCCAGCCGCGTAGTTAATGAATGGAATAAACTTCCTGCAAAGGCAGTGCAATGTAGTGCAGTTTGAAGTTTTATGATTTATTTTTATAAACACCTTAGCTGTAATGCCTTCCAGTTGTTTGGTCCGCTTGTTTATTTGTTTCTTCGTTTAACTATATTTTCTTTGCATCCGTTCTAGTCATGTATCAAAAGGTTTCCTGTCGATATGCTTTTCCTTTGTAATCCTTTGTAATAAGTGTGACAACGAAGAAATTCAAGGAGAGGAGCAGAAAGGAGTGATGACTGAAGTTAGAATTGATCAGTATTTCTCTTTGAATGTATACGTGGTGGACTAGGTGCTAGGAGGGATGACGGGTCTTAATCAAAGCCCGATATACAGTACTTGTGTACTGTACATTTGTACTACAAGGGCTGTGAGGCTTTGGCGTGGCGGACGTACACGCTTCAATCCTATGGAAGGGTTTCGATGGTTACGTTATACCGATAGCAGCGCCCAACACTATCGGTCCTCGACACTCAGTGTTACATCAGCCTATGTATTGTAAGCACTTGGTGATGCAATGCTCAGGTAGTCAGGGTTTTTCGACACTGGAATGTCCTTTCTTGACGTAAATAAAATGTAAAATGCAGGGGTACTTGGAGATTATTTTTTAGTTAGAGGAGGACCCTAACGTTGTCTTTGGTC
>NC_134782.1:11836918-11841918 GCF_046742065.1 Oratosquilla oratoria
TCAAACGTTCTCACAAAACGTCCTTTTTTTCGTTCCTTAACACTTTATACGTTCTTCTATGTTGGGGCTACCTTAGAGTAGGTTATTGGTTTGTATAGAAAATATATCACAGGCACAGTATAGAAAACGTTTAAGAGAAATAGTTGGGTACTTTAAGACTTTTACTTGAGGCTGTTCCTCTAGTCAACGACTTCATTTCATTTATATTTCAGAAATGATCGTTCATCTCTTTTATCGACACTTGCCTCTTAATGCCCATTGTTTTCATTCATTCCTCGCTACATGCGCATCGTACTGAGATGTTCTTCAATGTGCGTTCCTGGTAAATCTGTTTTATGAGAGATTTCAACCATTAAGAGGGCGTTGGGATGGTTTGTCAGCACTGGGAGAGGCATGGAGATGTAATATTTTTAGTCATATTTTGAATACAATGGAAGAGTGAATCATCTAAGATGCTCTCGACTAGGTTTATAGCTAGACTAGTAATGATAGATATAAGGTGAGGAGTCTACGCAAGGAAGCGATGAGTACCTGCGGCCGAAGTAGTCACCTTTGTCCCATTATACGCTTGAACTGTTGGGGTAGGAGATAATAAAAGATACTGCTGGAAATAGGAGAGAAGTGCGGGATTCGAACCCACAACATGTGAGACCAGCATGCTTCGAACTACGTCACCACGGACACAGTATATGATAATGATATGATAATAGATACGATAATATAGAATTATGTATAATTTGAGAAATCAAGAAGAGAATATCCAAGAAAATATGAAAAGAATGTGTAGACAAATTAAGGAGTTAGTGTAGCTTTCTGAATTTTTTTTTTTCAAAGATTAGAGAAACAAAAACGTCTTATTTATGCACCTAAGGAAGATGTACAGAAAACTGAGAGAATACAAAGGACGACAACAAAGATGATCTTAAGTCTAAGTAACAACACAAGTGAGGAGAGATGAACAAAACTGGGTTTTCCTACATTGGAAGAGCAAATCGAGAGAGTTGATAATAATGACATTTAAATTATAGAAACTTTTAAAGAATATCGACAAAGAAGATTTCCTGGTATGTGATAAAATATTAACATAAGGTCATAGTAAAAATAAAAAGATAAATGAATTAAATGAATGTAAATAAACATGTTTGAAATGTACTAAGAAGTATAGCTTTCCATAGATCTGTAAAGCTATGGAATAAATTAGAAAAAATATACAATTGAAAAAATGCCTTAAATGAATTTAAGACAAAGTTTGATGAGTGTAAGCAAAGAGATGGGACACCGCGAGTTCAGCTCCAACCTTGTACACTACAATTAGGTAAATATAACCAAGTAAACGCACACACACACACACACACACACACACACACACACACACACACACACACACACACACACACACACACACACACACACACACACACACACACACACATACACACACACACACGTGCACACACACACACACACACACACACACACACACACACACACACACACACACACACACACACACACACACACACACACACACACACACACACACACACACACACACACACACACACACACAAACATACACACAAGTGCATAGTTTTACTCATTTGAATGTCAAATGTGTTATCTATTGCCCTTTCTTCTTAGGGAAACAGGGAAAAGGTTCTGGACTATAACAAATATTGTTTTTCGATACTTCTATAAAATCATCCCTTCCGTGACTGATAATCCTTTAGGTCATTAGACTTAAAAAAGAGAGAAGAGAGAAAACAGAATAAAATCAATTCAAATCAAATTTAAGAGCTTATTCCAGGGAACGCTAGACTGTAATCGAAATAGCTACCTTTGCCCTGGGTATATGGACAGCCATAGCAGATAGTCATGAGAATCAACTCAAACTATATATATATATATAAATATATATATATACAATTATACATATATATATGTATATATATATACATATATATATATGTATATATATATATATATATGTGTATATATATATATATATATATTTATATATATATATATATATATATATATATATATATATATATATATTATATATACTGTACATACGAGACAGAGTTGATCGATTATAACACAACAGCGTCCCCCACCAAATTCCCCCCACTCCCCATACCCCTCCTAATGAGTCAATGAAATTTTTGAGTAATAGATTTGCATCCATATATGGAGGTGATATTTGCCAACCCCGCCTCTCATGGTCAAAATCATCCATTGTCTTTTTTTCTTTTTTTTTCTATTGGCCGGGGAAACTATTCGTAGTCTCAGCCGCCTCTTGTTTTTTGTTCAAATTAATTTACTGAACATTATCACTTACACAGTCTCGGCGTTAAGGTAAAAACTTGTTTGCAAACGACAAAGTTCATATCAGTTCAGAATTGCCGATCTTTCGTAACACAGGCTGGAATGTAAGTTCTTGGACAATCTTTGCTTGTATATCTAAGGAATATTAATTTTACGTGTAGCTAACATAAGTGTCTACCAGTATTTGGTGTTAGAGATGAGGGAAAAAATGCTCTTTTTAATATTCGTTCATTTGTTTATCTACAGGCATACATTTAACTATTTGTTCATTTATGCCTTTGACTTTGGCTACCTCCCTTCTAAGGTGGAAAAAACATTGGTGTATATATATATATATATACATACATACATACATATATATATATTTATATATATATATATATATATATATATATATATATATATACATATACCTGTATAAGTTATCTACTATTTATAATTTATCATTTATCATTTATCATTCATCATTCATCATTCATCATTCATCATTTATCATTTACGATTTATCATTTACGATTTACCATTTATTATTTACGATTACCATTTATCATTCATTTTATCATTCATCATTTATTATTTATCATTTATCATTTATCATCATTTATCATTTATCATTTAAGATTTATCGTTTATAATTATCATTTTATCATCATTTACAATTCATCATCATTTATCATTATCATCACTTATCATCATTTATCATCATTTATCATTTATGAATTATCATTTATTATTCATAATATATCATTTAACATTAATTATTTATCATTTATCATTTAACATTGTAATTTATAACTTATTATTTATAATTTCATCATTCATAATTTATCATTTATCATTAATTATTTATAATTTATACTTCATAATTTATGACTATTTATAATTTACAATTTATCATAATTTGTAATTTACAATTTACAATTTACAATTTACAATTTATCATTTATCATTTATCATTCATCGTTTATCATTGATCATTGATCATTGATCATTGATCATTGATCATTGATCATTTTTATTTGTCGTTTATCATTATAGTCTATCATTTATCATGTATATAATTTATTATTTATCATTTATCATTTATCATTTATCATTTATCATTTAAAATCTATCATTTAAAAACTATTATTTACCATTTATCATTTATCATCATTTATCATTCATTATTCATTATTCATTATTCATTATTCATTATTCATTATTCATGATTCATTATTCATTATTCGTTATTCATTGTTTATTGTAGATATTTATTAGCCATTACTTATTATTCATTGTTCTTTATTCATTATTAATTATTTATCATATATTAGTATTAATGATTTATTAATTTTTCATTATTTATAGTTTACAGTTTATCATATATCATTTTGTATATGTCATTTATTATTTGATATCTTTATTTGATATTCATATTTTGTTTTCTATTATTTATTATTAATAAGTTATTTTCTATGCTTTGTTTATTATTACTACTTAGTATTTCTTATCTATCATTTGATATCTATGATTTCTTACTTATGATTTATTATTTAGTAATAGTAATTCGTTAACTATTATCCAGTATTCATTGTTTATTAGCTGTTACTTATAATCTATTATTTATCATATACTTTAATTTATTATTTATTATTTTATTATTTATTATTTATTTCTTTATCACTTACTATTCTTTATTTATTATTCAATATCTATAATTTACTATTCATTACTTATCATTGGTTATTTATTATTAATTTATTATCACTTATTTTTTACTATTTATTATTTGCTATTTACTATTCATTTATTAGTTGTTCTTCATTATTCACTATTTATTATTTGTTAATTAATATATGTTATATACCATATTCTGTTTATTATCTAATATTCATTATCTATTAAATATTTATGAATTTTTTGTAATTCGTTATTTACATCTATTATTTGCTATTTATTATTGTTTTGTTATCTATTATCTATAATTTATTATCTTTATTTGCTATTCATTAGTTATTGTTTATTATATATTACTTATCATTTGATATTATTTGCAATTTATCATCTATTATTCATTATTTACTATATGTCATTCATTATTTTCTTATTTATTATTTATCATTATTCATGATTTGTTATTCATTATATATATTTCATTATTTTTAGTTCATTAATTATTCTTTATTCTATATTGATTGATATTCATTATTATCATTTAGTATTTAGTATTTGATATTTATATATAATCTACTATTGATTTCTATTATTTACAATTAATTTTTATTTGACCTTTATTATTCATTTTTTATATTTTGTTATTCGTTATTTATTATTTATTATCGATTTTTCATTATTCATCATTTATGATTTATTATTTGATATTATATTATATACCATTTATTATTTGTTATAAATTATCCAATATACATCATCTATTATATATATATATTTTTTTCATTTATTGTCTACCAGCTATTACTTATAATTTCTATTCATTTTTTATCATTCGTTATCTATTATTAATTCTTTTTAGATACCATTTATTATTTTTAGAAATTATTTATTATTCATTACTTATTATTCATTATTGATTATTTATTATGTATTATATATAATTCATTACTTATCGTTTATGATTTATTATTTATCATTTATCATTATCATTATCATTATAATTTATCATTTGTTAT
>NC_134782.1:11846918-11849418 GCF_046742065.1 Oratosquilla oratoria
GAAGAAGAAGAAAAAGTTATATGGATACATCCCACAGCGGAAATACCTCTTGACGTCACACAGTATTTACATGAGTCAGAGATGAAACAACCGTAGCGATTGTACGAAAAAAAAGAAAAAAAAAATTGTCGTGTAGTCAACGTTCACTATACCTTATAAGGAATGTGTGGTTAAAGATGAATAATATCACTATGATTAATACGAAATTTATTGAAATGATCTGCGCTGGATTTGGAAAAAGTATTATGATTTTCTTTTCCTGGGTTTTCAGTGTAGGACATTCCCTTTGCAAAAGAATATCATAAAACTAAAATGATTTTCAAGCGTTTGCGTAGGCGTACACGGGAAAGGAAACAAAATTGAAATGAATTTAAGACACCTGGTGTACCTGTATATTGTAGCTTTTGCTATTCCAATATATATATATATATATATATATATATATATATATGTATGTATACATACATATATATATGTATATATATGTATATATATATATGTATATATATATGTATATATATATATATATGTATATATATATGTATATGTATATATATAATATATACATATATGTATATATGATATATATGTATATATATGTATAATATATATATATATATATATACTGTATATATATGTATATATGTATATATATATATATATATATATATATATATATATATATATATATATATATATATATATATATATTGATTCACACCTCACTTAAATCGTCCTGTGTACATCACAACACGGAGACCCAACAAAGCGGGCGTCGCCGACGTGAAGGGGTTAATTATTCGCCCCAGAGAGAAATATCCTTCCTTTCTCTGCCACCTTTTCACCTCCACCACGTCGGGACCGCCCTTCTACTGAATGAAATCATCAGGCGGCAACCAGGAGGGAATGTATAAGTTGGTGTCTGTACCGTAAAGGTTCTCGGGATATACCTAGAGTGTGTCAGTCTACGGAGCATCACTGGGCGAGATTGAGATCATCAAAGGCTTAACTGGAATAAAGACTTTTAAGCACTCTGCGTAGATAGAGAGGTTTAATGGCGTCAGTACAGTTACGTATTATATATATTTTGTTTTGGGTAATTCCTAATTAGAATGAAAACAATCTAGAGTTTGATTGAAAAAAATCTTAATCCAAAGTAGAAAAAAACAGTTGAGTAAAATTGCCATTTCTTAGCCAAAATGAAATATAAGGAATACATCACTAGAGAGAACGAATTAACGCTACATGATTTTTTTTATTTGTGTATTTTATCCGATTAACGCCAGTCGATTTTACTCGGCAAAGGGTCAGGCTCGAAACCAATTGGTTCATGATTCATTCTTTCAGCTGAACAGAATCCCCTGGCGCAACCTTCTACCCGCCTTAAAAAAAAAAAAAAAAAAAAAGTGTAACCGTCGGCTTAAACCATTGACCCACGGCACCTGCGTGAAAGGAAGACAAGGCTGAGGGTCGATCTGGCTCCATATATGGTCAACGTGTTGCACACACCGCTAAAGCTCCAACCTCCTCTTTCTCCAGCCGTGATATCATAGCCGTGGGCGTGTGGGCGTATGCAAGCTAAGGCGGGTGCGGGTGTAGCTCCTCACGCTCGGCTAGGGCGTGCGGGGGCGTGCGGGGGTGAGGGCGAGATGGGGGAGGTGGAGGGTAGAAGAGAGCCAGAGAGTCTGCCTCCATTCCACTGGTAGGACACATGTTGGAATTTGTGAAATGTGGCGGAAATAGGAAATGAATATTTTGTTTTTTGTGATTTTTGTATGTTTCATGAGTATCAATTGGTAGAGTAATGTATACTAATCCATGGGAAATTGTTTTTCACGACTGTATGCTTATAATCATACGGAAAGATGAGTTTAATATAAAGCAACTCTTGTTTTACTGACCATTATATGTTACAGCACCTGTTCAATACCAGAGGAATTGAAAAAATAATATATGTTCAATTATATGTACTTATATACATATAAACACACACACACACATATATATATGTATGTATGTTTAAGGTATATACATGTACATATATGTTTACATGTACATGTATATATATATATATATATTATATATATATATATATATATATATATATATATATATATATATATTTATATATATAATATATACATATATATGTATATATATGTATATATATATATATATATTATATATATACAGTATATATATATATATATATACACATACGATATACATGTACATATATGTTTACATATACATATACATGTAAATGTACATGTAAATATACATACACATATACGTATACATATACATATACATATACATACACATACGTATACATATACATATACATATACATATACATATACATATATACATACTTATACATATATACATATACATATATATACATATACATATACATATACATATACATATACAAGGTGTGTGTGTGTGTATCTGTGTGTGTATGCGCAAGCACATACACATGTACATACACACAACA